>NW_013666160.1:324053-327813 GCF_000517525.1 Limulus polyphemus
CACTCACAGAGTACAATGAAAGGGTGAAAAAACAATATCTAATTCCAACATCCTCACTCACAGAGTACAATGAAAGGAGTGAAAAACAACACCTAATTCCAACATCCTCACTCACAGAGTACAATGAAAGGGGTAAAAAACAACACCTAATTCCAACATCCTTACTCACAGAGTACAATGAAAGGGGTGAAAAACAATATCTAATTCCAACATCCTCACTCACAGAGTGTAAGAGACTACCGCAAAACCTACCACATTTTGGTCTCATTATTTTACTGCAATGATATCCATAACTATAAGCTCCATGCGAAATGTCACAATCTTTCCAAAACAAAAGCTTTAATATTGTTATATGTAGCGAAGAACTGATTTCTCCTACAATTAATGAATTGTTATAAACTTCGATGGAAGAACGCTGCTCCTAGACTGCTTTAACCTACAACAGCGTGCAGGATATACGCATTGTAACAATCTGAACGAAACTGATAAAATCTTCTTCACATTTGGATTACGGTTCAATAGAGGGCGCTAAAGTTTCAAACTTTTAATGTAAGGTAGCTAGGTGTTTTTTTTTTTTCTAATAACATAAAGCTATAAAATGAATTAATTGCACTCTGTCCAGTGGGGAGAATTGAGCCCCGATTTTTAGTGTTTAAGTCCGTAAACTTATGCTGACCCACTGGGGGACTTGTAGCTTCTATTCATGTATTTAGATGTTAGGAAGAAAAACAAGATTTTATTTCATATACGCAGTATATGACTACGGTTTTTGCTGACAAATGAATTATATCTTTCTGTTTATCTTGTGCTGTTTATCTATGCCACCTTTCAGCTAACTCTGTTAATATCCTATGTCCATGTTGTTTTATAATTTTTGACTTCTTAATATTACGTTTTGAAATATATTTACATCACTTCCACAAAGATAAAACATTCCTCTTCTTCAAACAGTATCTTGATTCTGACTACCGTGCTGTTTTACGTAGAGCTTAGAACAATTGGCTAAGTCAATGATTCTTTGTGTTTATTACAATAATAAGTGATTTTTATCACCAGTGTTAAAAAGACAAAGTATAGATTCTGTAGGAAATTGTTTATGTTCTTGTGAACGGTCGTGAAGTTTTCTCCCGGGGTCTGACTACATTTCATAGATAAGGGGTGGTCGATATTTCCACAATCCCAGGAGAGAAGGTAAAGTTGACGGTTTATCTGATCACATTGTTGGCGATCTGTTTTTGTTATTTTTGTTAGAGCACTTCTAGAGAGAAAAGTATAAGAAGCCATCTTTTCCATGATTAGCCATTTAAAAGCAAATACCTTAATCACATACGATCCTCATTTTAACTCAAACCCTCTAGGTCAATCACGCCAAAGTTAAGATTGAAGAGCAACAGAAACATGATTTAACTTGGAAACACACAGTACCTTTTCATTTCCAGGAGTTATTCCTTTTCCGTAGACGCGTATGTTCTGAGGTCTGTTGTTTTAAATCAATGAATAAATCCCAATGGGGTTGTTGTCTTGCATTGTAATAGTCTTCCTCCGTATATTTGGTACAATTTAGAAAACATGTCTCGCCAACACACGAATCTTAAATATATCTCTGAATTATTGCAACAAAAAAAAAATAATAATAATTTCTGAATCCCAGTGACATAGATTCTTCGCTACGACTGAAACATCTACGATTTTTATCCACTTTCAGTCACTTTACTGTTTACAACAAATCTGATGAAGATGATTACATTATGCAACTAGTGTTACCATGTAATTGTATAAGGAAAACGACGATCCAACCTAAATATCCAAAATAGCAATGGGACAGAGAGTAGGAATAACGTTCTTGGAGATCTAAAATCCAATAGTTTGTTGAATCAGAAGAATAATCTTTAGGGTTAATCGTATTTAGAACCCCTCACCCCCAAGAACTGCTCACAGCCTGATTGTCCGTTAACGGTTAACCGATCGTGATTTAAGTATAATCTTGAAGTCTCATAGGATGTGATGTTTGATAACATACATTAAAATTTTGATTCCTTTTAGAAAATTCGCATATGCTTATATCTCACTCCTTTTCTCTCTTTATATATACATACACACACACATACAAATATATATATATATATATCGTATGTATATATGTATGTAAACATATTAGCCTTCCGAAGGCGATATAGTTTTCAATTAAATCTGAAATTTAGTACGGCTCTCCAGGTTTCTCGTCATCCTAACGAAAAAGTTCAACAATGGAGTAAAATATGACATGTTGATTGTGATATACATCTGTAAATTCCTGAAAGAGAGACATATATATCACTGGATTACGGTGTCGTTGGTTCTCGAGGGAGACGCACAGTTTGAAGTTAGCAAGGACCGTAATAAAACTGTGATAAATATGTTGACTTGGTATTTTTGAGACATACATTTCTCCGTGAATTTCGAGCAATGAGAATAACGTATGAAAAGAAAATATCAACTGAGCAGCTATTTCATTATGCAACATCGCTGAACCAAGTTTTACTTTCAGCAATACTCTATTTTGCCACCAAATATTTTGATGATATCGTCTGTGTTAAAACTAAATTATTTTGTGTTATCTGTTAAGCCTTATCTCGGTCAGCTAGGACTATAGTAGTGTTTTACATTGGCGAGCCATCCATAACTTAAGTGTTTAAAAATAAAATGTTCTTTAGTTTGTGAACGATTCTTCTTTTTTATTTATTTTGTTGTTAAGCACAAAGTTGCACAGTGGGTTATTGGTGTTGTACCTACCACAGGGATTAGACTCCAAATTTTAATGTAATAAACCGCCAGAGTTACCATTGAGTCATCGAGAGATACGATTCTCCTAAATAACATTAAGATTAATTCGTAAATAAACAAAGCTTTGGTCCTATAGATGGTGCTCAATACTAGATGTGTTTTCGACGCTGCCAGGGTCTAATGAGCCAGATGGTTTGGTTTCCTAAACTAAATTACATTATGGTTATTTTATATAACAAATGCAACAACGAGAGGTTTAAAGGGGTAGAAGATGTCTTTCTTTATAATAAATACAACAAGTATTTTAACTTTAAAATATTTTGTCCTTTTCTTTTAACCTCAGCTACTTTCATTACGAAATTGTAAAACTGAAATATGTAAACTGAATGTGTTACGATATCTTTTATTGTTTCGCAAACTTTTTCTAACACGTGGTAATACCATTTTAGTTAAATGCAAACCTCTGTCCTTCTTACGAAGACAAATATTGTGTGCGAATACTCTTACAACGAAATACAAAGTATATAAATAAATGTTGTTAAATATATATGTATATAACATCGTATTATTTATGCACACATGTTTTAAAATAATGTGTTGCAATAAAATATTGAATTTTATTATCTTCATTATTACTAGCAGCAGGTCATGAACTTTGGTCTCTCGGGATATCTTAACTGAAAACACAACATCGTTATATTTGAATAGAGTTGTTTAAACATTTGTTTAACAACAAGTAAAAGCTTGGAATGGTCTATTCTTTCATTGGGGTGTGTGTCTGTGGACCAGACTAGTTTCAGATAATTCCCCTCCTCATCAGTGACCCTGGATACTACCACCGAATGAAACTTCAATAATAACATAAGCGTTATTTCATTCCGATCCCGGGGGGACCGCGGGCCGGTAGAGGGTAACGCCATCTCGTCAGCCAAGGGACGAAAAAGGAAAATGAATAATAGGTGGGTAAGTGTGCAAGTCAGCACAGGAGGCGGAAAAT
>NW_013666160.1:328197-329215 GCF_000517525.1 Limulus polyphemus
GGTGTGTGTCTGTGGACCAGACTAGTTTCAGATAATTCCCCTCCTCATCAGTGACCCTGGATACTACCACCGAATGAAACTTCAATAATAACATAAGCGTTATTTCATTCCGATCCCGGGGGGACCGGCGGGCCGGTAGAGGGTAACGCCATCTCGTCAGCCAAGGGACGAAAAAGGAAAAATGAATAATAGGTGGGTAAGTGTGCAAGTCAGCACAGGAGGCGGAAAATGGGGAAAACGCGATATTTGCAGATGGAGGAGACAATCCGGAGAAATATGGGTGAACACTAACCAGTCTGTATCATATAATGGAGATTGTGTGGGAACTGGCAACAGGTATATCGAGTATTATAAATCAGGATAGATAAATGGGGGAAGAGGAGACATCGGCATCTCGACGTGGTCGGGATTGTCAGCTGGGAGGGACATGACATAGAGGTTCAGTAGGTGATAAGCTGGTGCAAACATGCTTCTCAGAGTGGGTACAGTGGTGGCGAGAACATAGGAGAAGATGAGATTGTGGTCACGAAAATATTTATTAACATAGTGAGTACGAAGCTGTCGAAGGTGTAATAGAATGCGAGGAAAGTTGACACTGCGATAAAGGTCAGAAGTGGAGCTAGGGAGTTTTATGCCAAAGGCGAGCCGGAGGGCATGGCACTCCAAACCTGGAGACGAGAGTAGAAGGGCAGAGAAGCAGATATCCAGGCTGTGTGTCCATAGGTTAAGCAGGGTCTGATAAATGTATTGTATGCGTATAGCAGAAGAGGAGGGTTCAGGCCCCAGAAGGTACCAGTGAGAGAACGGAGGAGATGAAAACGTCGAGTAACCTTAGCAGAAAGAGAAGATAGGTATGGCTTCCAAATAGGATGCTTATCAAAGACCATGCTTAGATAGGTCATGGAGTCGGAAAGGAGGACCGGGACATTGTCAACCTGGACATCAAAAAAAGAGATGGGTCACGGCAAGGGCGAAACTTATGACGAGTTGGACCAAAAAGATAGCTACGTGTCTTAGG
>NW_013666160.1:330215-344931 GCF_000517525.1 Limulus polyphemus
GGTTGTAGTGTCATTGTAGTCAAGAATATGACGTTCCGGTACTTGAAAGTTCTGTTTATGAAAATCAGCAAAACAATTGGCCTTGTCCAAAGATGTAGAAGGTGCAGCACCATCAACAAGTATTGCATAGGAGGGAGAGCATCGTTGACCTGTGAGCAGCTTAAAATGGTCCCAGAATTGCGAGGAAGAAGAGGAATGACCGAGTTTGTTACAGGCCTGATGCCACTGCTGACGTCGGACTGCCCGAACAAAATTACGGGCAGTACGTTGAAGACCCCGGGATCGTTGCAGCAACAAGGGATCATGAAACCGACGGTATTTATGCAATAAAGTGGAAGAGTGATGTAACAGATCTACAGCTCTACGAGGCTGGTTTATGGGGAGCTGGAGAAGAAGTCGGTATGTGTAAAGTACTGCCATCAGAGAGAAGAGTGGTGAGTAAGGTGGCGAAGGAGTCAACATTGGCTGTTGTAGTAAGAGGTCGATCCATTTCTGTATGGCACTAGCAATGTGTGAAGTATAAGATTTCCAGTCGGCAGAACGAAAATTTAGATGAGTCCGACGGGAAGCACGAGGAACAGACAAGGACTGTGAATGGACACAAAGTTCTATGGGGAGATGATCACTACCAACAGGTGGACACATCTGGAGAGTAATAAAAGGAACCAGGTTGGAAGAAACAAAGACATAGCAACAGAGTTGTCAGGAGGGGTAATGGTATGCACTGGAGCAACAGAAGCAGGATAATCAGACACATAGAGGAGTATGTAGGATGATCAAGATGACAAGTGTGAAACTTCAGACCAAACCAAGACGTTATTGTAGTGTGGTATCGAAAATCGAAATGGTGTATTTAAGTGTTTTACACTCATAAAAAAGAAACCTATCATTCTATAGGTATTTGAAGAACTTGTAGCATTCTGCCAAAATTTAATTCTTCGTAATGTTAGCCGACACTAGGCCGCTGGTACATAATTGATTCTAGTTGTTTAAACATTTTAACAACAAGTAAAGTCTCTTCTGCTCAAAGCATTTATGTCGTCTCCAACAGCGAACACCCCCCATATGTATTGGCGACATTCTTACACATTTATTCATCCATTTCTGCAATATTATTGGATATTGACAACCATTCCTACATAAAAGTATTAGACACGATAAGTAATCATGTTTAAAATCATATAAACAACTAGAAGATGAATAGTAGCAAAAGTTTACTCGGAGCGTAAATTTCAACGATATTTTCCAATGCAGCACTAAACTAATATTTGAAAAACAAACAAGCATTATTTCCTTCAGCTTTAAACAATATGAAATCTAAGTGATCGATACATGGAATAAAGAAAACATCGAGTTATAGGTGACTTTACAGTACTGTATTTTAAAGGCTCAAAGAAGTGTATTTTAAAGCTTAACTTATTAAGCCTACACTGTTCCTTTTGTTAAGATTAAACACAAGGTTACAAAATTGCATCATTTCTGTTTGACAATTTATCAGACTTGCTAGATGTTGTGTAAAACTTGATTACGTGTTACGAATCATCACTAAATAGGGACAACAAAGATAAACTACATACATCAGTAAACTAATGAAACGTCTTGATTTTCACACATGTACCACGGTGAGAGCATATTTTTCTTAGAATTAATTAATTCGCTTGCAACAAGCGGTGCTGACGTCAGAAAATCAGTTAACGTATTTGACCCAAGCTCCAAACTTATGAAGCTTATTTTAAATTAAGGCAAGGAAAATTGGGAAACCATAATTTCTTAACGTTTCTGTAGGAAGGGATAAAAACTAAATAAATCAACGAGCTACTACAAAATACATTCTATTTCACTTTTTTTTTTCAAAAATCTACACAGCGATTATTTGTACTGAAGTTTGCTAGCTATACACGTTTGATGTATCATGGTTAGTGTACAACATATCCGTGTTAATTGTTGCAGAGATAGCCCACTGTGTAGCTTTGTGCTTAACTATAAACAAACATCAAGCCAAAGAACATTAAAGATATATGATGAGCTGGGAAAGAAATATGGGTGCACCTTATCTATAAGATTCCCTCTGTTAGTGGCCACTGGTGGGGAAATAAAAACTGGAGGGCTTGATATAAGAGTTTGTTTGTTTATAGTTAAGCACAAAGCTACACAATGGGCTATCTCTGCTACTGGAGGGTGTGATATAAGAGTTTGTTTGTTTGTTAAGAATTTCGCACAAAGCTACACGGAGCTATCTGCGCTAGACGTCCCTACTTTAGCAGTGAAAGACTAGAGGGAAGGCAGCTAGTCATAACCATTCACCACCAACTCATGGAATACTCTTTTACCAACGAATAGTGGGATTGACCGTCATATGATAACGTCCCATGGCTGAAAGGGCGAGTAGGTTTGGTGGGACGGCAATTCATGCCAGGCGTGATATAAGAGAACGTACAGATATAATGATGTATACGAAGTTTTTGAAAAATTAACCACGCAAAGTTAATTATATTTACGAATGGCTTAAAGCAGCTACATATATATATATATAGTACTTAATTCTACATATATTTGCTTTATGAACCGATAATTAGAATAATTTTTAGATTTATTATAAATCACGTGTCTTTCAGACAAATACCTCAATCTTGATCATATAGTGTGAAATAGCTCTTAATATGAAGTTTACTAAACCAGTATTTACACTGGATACAAGGGCAAAAAAAAAAAAAAGAGTTTGATGTATAAAAGACAAACACATAAAGCCAAAATATAACCAATAGGCCGACGCTCCCCAGTGGCATGTCTTGGGTCTTACAATATTAGAAACCAGGTTTCGATAGCTGTGGTGAGCAGAGCACAGATAGGCAAAACAAACAGCCCGACGAGGGAACAGTGTAAAAAAAAAAACTTTATCTTAATTCGGAGGTAAAATCACATCTTTCGTTAATTAATTATGAGTAATATTTAACTTCAGAGTTTTAGAGTTTTATTATACTATTATATATAGATATTTGACCATATTGAGGACTGAAACACCGCCCACTTCAGGAAACAAATTTTACTGATCACCCCCTGTGGTCCAACTGTAGGAACGCATTTTAATTTAATTTTAATAATTTTGTTTCAAAAGGAGAAATTAACTACATACAACTGTTTGCAGTCGGTAAATGGTAGTTTTAGGTGCGAAAAGTTGTGGTTTTTAGTACACACATCTGCTCTTAATCTTCTAACTTTTCTTTTTTCTTCTTTATTACAAAAATAAGTTAAATCTGATAGACAGTGTGTTTCTATCGTTGTGTGGGTCCTACTTCAATGGACACCCCTCTTTCTAAGGAACATTTTACAACAGTGTAGTTTCTTCCATAGTTCTATTCGTATGTGTTTTATGTTTGATAATTTTTGTCCTTAGCATTCTTTTCCGAAGTTGTAAAAAAATGTCAAAGTAAGGACGTGATGATTTTATGCTATTTCCTTTAGGTGTAAAAAATAATATAAATGTTTTATAATTATACAATATACACACACACACAACCCAGCATTCTCGCAATCGACAAACGTTTTTTTCGTTCGCATAAAATATATGAAAGCAACAGACTTGTAAGTATATGAACAAATAAGATATTCCAGCAATACATATAATGAACGAAACTCAAGCTTTTACTATGTAGGTAACAGCTTGGTAGAGCTAGCCAGCTGGTTCAGCGTATATTTCAATGAAACGAATTTCTTTATTCCAGAATATATATTTAAGATTAGTCGTCACAATGGCGGAAATCTTTTCTGAAGCCACCTCACCTTGATCATGTACTTGAAACTTTATATTAGAACTGTTCTTCTTTTCTAGACAAAATGCTCTTTGTTGCGTTTATAAAGGAACCAAGACGTACAGTAGGTTCTCTATACAAAGTCATTACTGATTGTAGACAATGACCGAGGAGTTAAGAAGCCCGGTCTTGTTCTTGAACCGAAAATAGTCCCGAATTCTCGCATTTGGTTTAAAAAATACACATTAGTGAAATTTGTGAATAAAGTTTGTTTTAACACTATAGTTCAATGTCTTCTTTATGGCCACGAAAATCTCTTCAAGATATTTTACATAAAAATATTTTACAAAAAACAAACAAAAAACAGCAAAGTCATATAAAAGAAAAACCCTGTAAACCCTGTCATAAGTGTAACCTTAAACAAATATTACATTAGTTTTGAAGGATTACAATCTATAAAGATACTTCTATGTAATAAATACATTTTATTTGTTAAGTGTAACAAAAGGAAGAAAGTAGCCAATGTAAGGAGAATTGTTTATAGTTTGCCACTGAAGAAGAAAGGTCCACCTTTCGAAAGAGCTCGGGTTATAGGGTTTTTATTCATTTCCATCAAGACTTCTTGAGCCTAAATGTTTTTATAACATCATGAATGTTTATAGTAGTAATATGGCTGGTGGCTTAAATGATGACATTTTTCATGCCTTTAAAATATCCTAAAAACAAAACAATAACGAAAGGTTCTAAATCAATTTAGGAGCTAAATATCTGTTTAAATAAGAATAAAAGATAACCTTTTGGATTACCGAATTTATAAAAAAAACTACTTCTGGTTCCCATGTATGAGTTATATCTTAAAGTCTACAAACCTAGTTTTTTTTTTACCCAATGTTACCTTTTGAACTGCTTCCTCCATCGTTGATTGTGTGTTCATCTAATGTTGCCTATTGAACTACTTTCTCCATCGTTGACTGTGTGTTCATCTAATGTTGCCTATTGAACTACTTCTTCCATCGTTCATGCAATGGCCACGATTAAGCACTATTGTCCAATACTATAATACTCTGACAGAGACTTCAAGACCATTCTCAGATTATGTGTCCTGTCATATTTTCCACAGACACCCCACTGCACGTGGAGGTCGGCTTCAAGGCAAAGTTTAAGTAAAGCAAGTCCAAAGTGCCAAGTATATCTGACTCGAGATAAGTCGCACGTCTAAGTCCACAACGGTGTTTCTATGATCTGTAAATAATGTAACCGGTGTTCATGTTGTCCCATTTTTCGACATATCTGTGAAACTTGAACCTCTGTGTCCACTCAGTTTAAATATTTCATGATGCACAATATCTGTCAGCACCTCCCCTTGTTAGTAATTATAAATTGTAACCTTTTCATTATATGGGAAACGCAATAACCATGAAACCCAACAAATTGCAACAATAGCATCAAATTTCCCATTTCTTATTGCAGTCAGTCAGGTACACCGATCTTTCACGTGCAACATATTTTAGTAGAGTTTTAGCAGTGTGTTTCCCTGTCACCAATGTGTCTGAAGAACAACGTGTGCACTCATGATTTATATTTCTATACAAGGGTAAAGTCTTTGTTGTGAACAGTCGAGATATACATAACTTGTTAGAAATTACTTTCTTGGGTGATGGGAGTTCCCGTAATTTAATTGATTTGTTGGTTGGTAAATTTTTGGCGACACATTCGACCACTTCCAAAGATTCTTATAATGTTCCAAAAAGTAGTTCACTTGTTTTCACAGACACAAGTAAAGAACAATTGAACTCTCGAGCACAAACGTCTATTTACAGTCCTAATTAATGTACAAATTCAGGACTGTTTTTGTTCCAGAATGAAACACTGGTATTTAACCACTTTAACGTTATCTACAAGAACTAGGGCCCTGAGCACCATGGGTCTACCATTAGATGTGTTCATTCTTTACCAAGTAACAAAAATACCTTGAACATAATGTTTCACGCATTAACAACACGTGACTTCAAATACATTATTCGGACGACTAATTTAAATATCATCTCTGGATTTAAGAAAATCTTTTTACCAATGAGCTTGAACTGAATTAATTGGCTAGCTCAGCGAAGTTGTTGCTTGGACTATTAGAATGATAGAACAAATAACATACTTTTGTTCAAGAAACGTTTAAACAATTATTTCAAGAAGTTCATTGATGAAAGGGAAACACATTTACAGCGTTTCGATAAATGCACCTTACAAAAGTGTCTTTTAGATGAAATTATTTACTTGTATTTTCAACCCGAGCCACACATTATGCGTCACTTTGGCTAAAAGTTCATGTCGTATACCTCTAGGGTTCAGGTAAATTTTGAACAACTAACTAGAGCGAAAGCAGCCGGTCAGCGGTACGTCCCGCCACAAAACTTTGTCCGGCTTTGAATCGAATGGAGAAACTGACTGTCAGTCTTATAACGTACCCACAGCTCTAAGTGAGGAGCATGTTCAACAGGATGACGGTTTGAACAATACGATACGTATCCCAGCAAGCTAACCACTAAGCCATGGCCGTTCCAACAAACAACTACAGAGATGTTAGTTCAAACTAATGACTAACTGTGAAGTCATGTATGATCATTAAAACTGTTATCGATACGAAAATATTTTGTTTTTCTGAAATAAATATTTCAAACTGATATTGATTTAGTTTCATTAAAAACTTATCTATTAATATACACAAAGAGACCTTATTTGTATTATGTGACGTCATCGCTGTCTGTCTTGTTAAATTTTTACAATATTCTATAATTCATAATTTTCATTGAATTTCGAATAATTATATTATTCTACTAATCGAACAAACACATTTCAACCTGTCTCTTAATGCAGCGTACATAAACCAACATTTAGAAATCCTTTAGTCTTTCACAGAGTTCGAAAACCAATATTATGCGTCTTAATATTTTGTGAGAAGCGTGATGTTGATCTATGACATTCGACTGTTTATGAAAAGTTTCAGCAGAACGCTAACAGATGTCGGTAGTGTGTTTAATGATTCACCTTGCAGATTGTAGGCTCAGGGTTTTCTTCCACTGTTAATACAAGCTTCATTGTTCTTTTCTTGTAGAAAAAAATAAATAAAAACAGCTCGATGCAAATTTGATGAATTCAGTTTTTTACGTCGGATGTGCGGGAAAATACAGGTGTTGTTGTCATGAGTGGAGAATATTAAAATGGTCAGGTTAAAGATAAAGTAATGGAAAAGTTTGAGAATCCACGAAGAAAAAACTTCTTTGAAGATAACTCATATAACAGCACGCATTACAAGAGTCCAATAATACACAAAATAAATTAACCATTACCAACATACAGTCGTATTTCATCTATAAATTAGTTTCAAAAAAATTCCGGAAGGAATACGCGAAACATGGTACTTGGAATATAGTGCACATAATTTTTAACAGAAACCTCTCTGTCTGTACTTTATTGCCATTATTTCTGTATGACGTAGAACCGTTCTTACATATGATTGGACAATTAACTGCTCTCGCTTTTATTAGCTCCTTCAATCAATGAATGGATAATTAAAACCATAGGGTATTTTTTTTAGTAATTTGAACGATTATGTTTCAAGCTTTTATTACAAATTTGCAAATCAGTTAGGTAAGCCCATAAGAAATGATCGATTTAAATGATAATTTCTGTAAAAAAAATCAAATATACATAGTTGTCCAAAATAGATATTTAGAATCCTACTTATAACGAAGTTTTGATTGTTTTTTAAGCGCAAAACTACACAATAGGTTATATGTAATGTGCCTACCGCAGATATGAATCATGAATTTTAACATTATAAGCCCTCAAGCCTATCACTGATCCACTGGGGGCTCTAACAAACGAAAACACTAGAAAACAAATGAGAATCTGCAAAGGAAAATACACAGATCGAGTGATAATCACAGTCAATATAAAGTGTTTGGTGTTTTTCAATTTGTGTGATGCCATTGAATAGTGATTGCTTAGAGATGTGTTCAGATTGGGGATTTAGAATTTCCAAGACGGTGATAGCCCTTATACTTAATGACATTGGAAAACAAAATAATATGGATCAACTTGGGGGACCAGAACTACCCAGAAAGAGATCTGCAACAAATCGTATCCTGGCCGTACTAACCAAAGTGCGGCGTCTTGATAATCTATGATCACAAAGGTCAGTGACAATAGCCATCCATGTGCCCCAGGTAACAGAATGCAACATTATCAAGAAATAGCTCTGTCTGGAAAAGCAGCATAACTCAGATGTACCCTAGCTGTTTTCACGACATAGTTCTTTAACCGCCGCATATTCTTGTCTCCAAGTGAATCAACAGAAAATTTACTGATTTATAATGCTAAAATCTAAGGTTAGATTCCTTGTGGTGGACGGAGCACAGATAGCTCATTGTGGATTTGTGCTAACAATAACAATATCGAATTGCATACCTGAAGCTGGAGAGTAAAGCGAGTATTCAGGGTATTCCATATCCGCCAAGTCGCCAGACGCAGTACCTATGAATTTCTGTGCAATTGAACTTTGAAACGACTCCTGGGAACCGTCGTTATTCTACTCTAGGTTTATTATGGAAAGCAGTATGCAGGTGGGGTGTGCTTTGGACATGACAATTTTGCGATGAAGCCTTTTGCAAAAGAAATTACGCTGCAGGGCTATTGATACAGTAACAAGGTCGTCAGGTAGTTTAATAAAGCATGAGTAGACCTAGTGAAATTGACTGTAGTAACATGAACCTCTGTATGTACTTTCGGAGAGCTTCATCAATCTTCCTAAACCCATTCGCTGATTCTTCTTTTCTTCTTCTGTATTTACCATAATGCTGAGCCACTGGAATTATAGGAATTCTAAAACACAAGGGAATGCTGCTAGTTTGACACACACATATATTAGTATTTTTACTAATACTTCTTTGCTTATTCCATAGTGACTTACATCCACAGCCGCTAGGTTAAAACTTATGACTTAAAGGCTTAGGGGGAGATGGAAAACCTGAAATAAAGGGTTGGTATAGTTGTTTAGGACACTGTTTTTTTTATCTTTTTGGTAGCTTTTTTCCCGATAGTTGGTGATCGAATCCCATGTTAATTATGCAGGCCTGCGAATTTAAACTTCATAAAAGTTGCTTTGGTTTTAATAACGGATTTCCATAATTCAGCAACGTAGATTTCGAAAATAATATTATATATATTTTTTTCTATCACGTAAGAATTATTTACATATCCGGAAGAAAAAACAACAACTCTTACTTAAATCATATTATTATTTCGTTTACCACAATGAAAATTTTGTATTATTGTGTTTGTTATGTTTGGGTTCTAAAACGATCGATAAGACTCTCACGTCGCGATTCGTCTAGAGAAATCTATAGCCAGTGGTTGTCAACATTTTAAGCATAACAAAACGTGACCCGGTTTCAATGAAATAATTCACTCATGTAAAAGTACATATGACGTATCGTGTAAAATATGTACGTGATGGAGAAAAATGGATATCATTTTCGGATTCAGCGTACAGGAATTACTGTAGAACATGTAAATATTAGGTCGCCATGATATTAATTAATTACTGTAGAACATGTAAACATTTCAAGACAATAAAACCATCGCGGAAAGCAGTGATATTTCATCACAACATTTAATTTGTAACTAAAACAGCCAATTTAGAATAAAAGGGTCAGTAATATAAAGTAATGTAAAAGTGGATAAGTCAAATAAAAAAGAAATGGGGAATACTTATCCTCCGTTTTAATTGCAACTGGAAACAAGGAACAACGTGAATATAGATAGGGGAGAGGTTTCCTCATTTGTTTTCATATCACGTCTTTATATGGTTGATTTCTTTATTATACCCCAGCTCATGTTTCGTGAGTTTTCCGACGTCTCTGGAAGCGAGTACTTGGTATTTATAGCTTGAACCTGAGCGTCACCTTATACAACACTTTGACCTAATGGTCACGTCAAAGACTACAAGTTCTTGGCAGGAAAAATCGATTAGCAATGTTACTTGGTTGTAGCTTTAACGTTTTGGAAATATAATTGCATAAAGAATTATTTAATATTTCCTGAATAATAATGTCTCTCGATATTTGGTACTACTCAATAACAAATTATTTTTTGCTCCATTATGTCGACAAGCATTTGAAATTGACAGGAAGAATTGACAGTCAAAAGCTACAGGAATTTGTTTTGCACATTTGGATGCAGTCGAACTTGAAAAACTTTGAAATCTTCATTTACACACATTTCCGAGCGTACGTTGAATTGCATAAAAATTCAACTGTCCACGTAAAAACGTGACACGGTTTATGCAGTTACGTATATGTTACATTGGGAGAGAAAGGGTAAGAATATTTACGTTTCAGCACTGAGAATAAAACCCTTTTTTTTTGTTAGAAATAAAGAGAACGAAATTCAAAATAACGGTATAAACTAATGTTCAGAAAAAGCGTAATCTCAGTTTTTTCGCTCAATTACATTAGCCAGAATAATTTGTTTTATATTTCATGAAATGACTCTTTACCAAAAAAAAAAAAAAAAAGAAACGAAAAGTGGTGCTAGAAAAGTGGATACAAAGTTTATTTTATTCAGTGTTGTTTTTTTAACTAAAAGACTATTATCTCGTATAGAATTTGAAGATAGGTAGTATGGTGTCTTAAACGTCTTATGTATAATTTTGAACTCTTCTACGTGATTAATTCAGGGTAAAAAACGTATAAAGTGCAAAACTTAGTCAGTTGAAAATAATCAAATAACGAATGCCATCTTACAAAATTCTTTTTCATCATGAATTAATAAGAAAGTAGTCTATTATAGTTTTCAGTGACTTTATATTTAATGCTGTTTAGTCCTCTGACGATTTAATATATTATAAAATATATATCATACGCACGTGGTGCCTCCACGAACGAAGGGAAGAACTGGATTCTCTCCGAGGGATAATTGGAAGCATTTTCGCTTTTTTATAATGGTGGAGGACCGGAAGGGTAGGCAGATACTTTTATGTAACAGACAATAGCTAACGTAAATAAAAATTAGATCAGTGCAGTTTATATGGCTGTTTCCATTTAAATCTCTTCCGCTTGTTCTGTACTGGGAGAGGAGCTAATTTGAAGGCAAAAATTGAGTAAAAGACATAAATGATGCATGAAATTAGAATACTAAGGCAAGAGTTCGAGACTTTTTATGTAAATTATTACCAGTGTATGTATATCGTATACAAGTAACCATCCACAATCGAAAACATGTAAAATATTTTATCCTTACAAGTGTATATATACTTTATACACAAGTAATTATCAATAATATATATATAACGTTACATTTTTACCTATATATAAAACGTATATAGAAGTTATCATCAATAATATATATAACGTTACATTTTTACCTATATATAAAACGTATATACAAGTTATCATCAAAATAATATATATATAACGTTACATTTTTACCTATATATAAAACGGATATACAAGTTATCATCCACAAAGCGTAGAACATTACAATATTACCGGTGTATATATATATATATATATATATATATCATGTACAAATTACCATCGACAACCTGTAGAATATTACATTCTTAGCAGTGCACAACTTTATATTTTAGAAGACACCTTATATATAAATTAGTATTGATAGTCCACTGAATATTACACTCTTTTTAGAATACAGGTATCACATACTAGTTAAAAAATGTCATCTAATGTACTGTTGCTAGGAGATGTGTTAATGGAGGATTTGACTTGTTTGTCTTCAAGCAATACTGAAATGGAAGTACACCGGAGAAAAGAAACGCGTGTTTCGATCACTGTTTCTGTTATGATTTCCCAAGTGGTATCAAGTTAGCGTAAGAGGATTATGAGCTTTAGAAGCTGATAAAAATATAATGTGACATTATACTTACTTGTTTATGTTTTAAACGTGAAAACTTTTGTTATAACTTTGATGTTTGCTAATACTGAAATAAATATGTAAACATAATCTGAGACAATGCGATTTTAGGATTCTTTAGGTCAGAATTAACCTGTTGTTGCTTTTTATGTCACTATTTATGCTGTTATACTGGAGGGTACTTGTTTAGAATGTAACTTAAACTATATAGAGAAATCACTTTTTTTTTTTAAATATGAAAGGTACTTGCATTTTTTCGTGTATCACAACTTTCATAATAAGGCTTAACGTGATCCGAATGTTTTTATAACGCTTTTTTTGTCGTTTAGATAATGTCTTTCAAAATTGTAACAACTTCAAAACTTGACCTGTAGAAAGATAAATATTAAAGTTTAAGTATGTTATTATTATTTAAAATGTATGTATGATTTATATTCGGCATATCGCTTATTAATCTTTTTTATAACTTTTCTGTATTATATTCTGTAAGATGCTTTATCTTATTACTCCAGTATGTGTATCTTGTTTTTCCTCGCGGAACTCTAGTTGAAAATATGCCTTTTCCAGCGGTTTAGTAATAATATGATCTAGAATATTTCTAGATCACTTTATTTTGTATTTTAGAAAACAAAACTTTGTGAGACTAAACATTTAGAAAGTGCAACTGAATCTGTATTCAGGAAATCGACTAGTTTGTTAATAAGGAGCGATTCATGTAAGGGATATTATACAGAGAAGCCATTGATACTTAAAGTCCTTCATTGTATGTAAATTTATGAAACGCAACAATTCAAATTCAATATCAGTCTTTCCAATACACTTATTAAATCATGAGTTCACGTTAGAGTTAATCTAGCAACATATTTTAACAACACTGAAGATGATAAGGTTCAACTCCAATTCCACAGTTGCCTATGTGAAGCGTTAAAAGATTTCACACGTCACGTTAGGATTAATCTAGCAACATATTTTAACAGCTGCCCGTAAGTTGCGTTAAGAGATTTTAAATGTTATGTTAGGGTTAATTTAGCAACATATTTTAACAGCACTGAAGGTGAAAAGGTTCAACTCCAATTCCACAGTTGTCCATGAGAAGCATTAAAAGATTTCAAATGTCTGTTGGAAAGTTAGCCTTTTTTTCCAGAAGAAGGCCTGTTACGTTGGTATTATTAAACAAGTAAAAATTTTCTATCTGTAAAAATAAACTAAACTGTTCCACTTTTAGTAAGAAAAACAACATATGGGCATCATATGATTTTCTTATAAGGCAATGGTAATTGTTTCAACATCTATGAACTGTGTCATTCTCGCTTTATTAGGCTTATTTAGGAACTAGTCATAATACTTAGCTGAAAACATAGTATACGTTTTTCTGTCTTTAAGATTAGGATTTTTTTTCAGATTACAAATTACTAGAATGTCCGTGATGCTTGTCAAATGGCTGAACAGGCACGAAGTAACTAACCATAGGTTTGGAAAGTAGTTAAAAGCCATCTACAATGTTTTAATATGGTGTATGATGATATTTACGCACGCACGCACATACGTACTGATTGATCTATTTATTGGGACCATCACCTTATTTTGAGTTTGATCACCTTTAGACATGATAAAAATTGAACTGGACATGACTTAGACTCCACTATATGTCAATAATTGATTTGTTCAATTGTATTCCACTCGCCAAAAAATATAGTTTGAAATTTGTTCACAGATGTCAGCAAAGGATTGCGGTGGATGTGACGTTCAAGTCCTTTCAGTCACATTAAGATACAATTATTCGGTTGGCCAAAAACACACAAAACGATAGCAACAAGAAAAATTAAACAAGATCGAAATCACTTTCATGCGGTTTGAACAATTTGAGAGCGGCAGGTTGTTGTATTATTGTATTAAAAAGATTCTTGTAGCTCGGCATGGCCAGGTGGTTAGGGCGCTTGACTCAAAATCTGAGGGTCGCGGGTTCGAATCCACGTCCCACCAAACATGCTAGCTCTTTCAGCGGTAGATGAGTTATAATGTGAAGGTCAGTCCCACTATTCGTTGGTAAAAGAGTAGTCCCAAGAGTTGGTAGTGGGTGGTGATGACTAGCTGTCTTCCCTCTAATCTTTCACTGCTAAATTAGAGACGGCTAGTGCAGATAGACTTCGTGTAGC
Source organism: Limulus polyphemus (assembly GCF_000517525.1). Lineage (NCBI taxonomy): Eukaryota > Metazoa > Arthropoda > Merostomata > Xiphosura > Limulidae > Limulus > Limulus polyphemus. The sequence goes on from NW_013666160.1 coordinate 344,050, forward strand.
TTTGTGTGAAATCCCCAACAAACCAGCGTCTTGTACGTTAAAACGGAAATGCAACATTTTGACGAGGAGGAATAATTGGAGAACAACTTGCTATGTAAGACCCACCTCCTTCCATGAAAATGTTCCTCGCATTATTATACCACCTCCAGGAAGTGAAAATAATCAAGTAGAGCCAAGTATCTCTTGTACTTTTGTCCATTTTTCTTGTTCGCTAATACATAAAACTGTGAAACAGGAATAATCAAACCTCATCAATTGCTTCCACTCCCTGACTTTTCATGATGTGCTCTCTAAGTACCACTGAAATCGTATTTTTTGTTGTTGTTGTTTTTGCATCTGAGATGTGTTTTTGACTGATTGCAATATGACAATTACCTCTGTTCGGTACTCTTGGAGATATTCGAATCTTGACCACTGTTGAGGGAATCGGCCAGTACGGACACAGTCTAACGTCTGTTGCACATTACGAACTTATTCAATCATCTTTTCCCTCATTTTGTTACCAACTGAAAACTTCCTTTCGATTATTGCTGATATCAAATATCTTTGAACAACCGCTTTTGAGACGGTTCTTGAAAACTATGCTTCTACTGGACAAGTACCTAACACTTACGTTTCTTTAAAAGACAAGGAGATCCTTGCTTTTATGTGTTGTCTTCCAAAATATGACCACGTATTTGCAGGGATGAAACAATCACTTCATAGTGTTTATTTTGTATATTCAAGTAAATCAAGTGTTTAATTTAGACAGTTTGATTGAGAAATCTAACAAAACTATGAAGGTGCCCTCCCCTATCATATGAAAATCACATAAGATAAATAGTCCTACACAGTCTTTGTAACCAACTTGATTATATATATATATATATATATATATATATC
>NW_013666160.1:345583-351747 GCF_000517525.1 Limulus polyphemus
GAAAACTATTTTAACATAAGCATCTATGCATCTGTCAAATAAGATTGTCTGTTTACAATGATCATTTAGTTTCATTGTCGAAGTACAGAAAAAAAAACCATAAACATTTCAATTCATGTTAACAATTCTTTTAAAGCAGTAATATTGCTATTAATTTGAATTAAATAAGATGTTCTTAGAGCTAATTAGCTCAACTGGTGTTAAGCAGCGAACAAGATATTATTTAGAAACTAGCCGTGACCCGTTAAACATTTGCGGTAGTTTTCATGCCCTTCGCTTTAATTTTCCTTATTCTATCATTTTCACGCACGCCATTTAAGCTAGCTTTCTTGCAGGCATTATGTGTTAGATCAATAAATTCTTGTCTATTTGAAATGAAAACAAAAAAATTACGAAGTCAGACAAACAAACGCACGTAGACGTAACTTTATTTAATAAAACTACACGTAAAGTAAATAATATAGTAATGGTGTTTATAATAGTGTACAGAGTATGACACAGTTATGAGTGTTCAGTATTATGCCACTGTTTTACGAGTAAAAATACTCACAAAAACGAAGAATAAAACCTGTAGTAAAGAAAATAATTGCAAAAGATGTTTATAGCAGTCTTTGAAAGGAACCGAAGTTAAATTATTGCAAAGTAATGTAAATGTAAACTTGTTATGGCAAACTTAGATGTACATGCAAAAACTTCTGAGTGCATGTTCACGAAGTGACAAACATATTGTTTTAAACGAACTGCGCATGCGTATTTTATACCCAAATAAGCCGAGAAAGACCATGGAAATTGTTTTTAGTGTAATGTTAATTTTTTAGGAAAGTACACGCGCGTTAAGTGTTGTTTGTGTGAAATTCTTTGCAAATAAATAAACTAAAGTTGAAATCGAAACTAGTTGAATCCAGCCGTCACGTGATGACAACGACATTGTGCCATCGTGTACCATACTCGTTGCATTGAAAAGTTTTTCTAAGCAAAAACCATTAAGGCGATTCTGAATTGAAAAGCCAATATGCAATTTGGACTCTTCGGGCAAAAACCTTTCTAACGATATGAGATTTGTAGCGTTTGATCGAGAAATTTGGGAGAAGAGTTCCGGACAGACAAACTCAAGCGTATTATTTATATAGATGTATTTATTAGTCATTAACTGCTCTTTATATGTGGTGATTGCTTAGAGAGGATGTAGGCAAAAGCTTTGTATTTGAGGTAGAAGCAAGAAGAGAATAATTACATAACACACTTTGTGAGATAGCGAATTCTATTTTGTTTTGTTATGAATTTGTTTAACGTTCATTTACTACTCCCTCTATCGTTTAGTGCAATTATGAATTTTTAGTTATATTAAAGCACTAACTCACCTTCTAGCTGGAGCAAGTTGGTTTTGAGTATGTTTGTAATTTGAAACTGACACAAGCTTCCCCAAACGGTGATGTACAGATATCAATGTTGTGAAAGATTTTGTAGATTTATGGTAATAGCTAGTCACATGAAATGTAACCTCGTGGTATAACCACTGAATAAAAAAGCCTTCCTTGATCTTGAAAACGAGTTAGTTTACAAGATATAGTTAGAATTATTGATAATTATAGCTCGATCCATTTATTGATATTGAGAAGTGGTTTAATTTAGGTATTTTCTTCTTCTGGTTCTTTTTCCTAATTTCTTTATTTGTTGAAATTAATAACATTAAGATTTATGTTGTCTTGTTTATTAACGTTTGTACCTAGTCCTAGCCAGACAGAGGTTTACTAACTGTTTTTTGTAAGAGATAAAATTTGTAATTGTTTGAAAGTTTTATTTCGGATTCCTGTTATATTTTTATAAATTGTTTTTGTTTGGTACTGGTTGTAACGGCGTTTTGTTTTAGTCCATTACAGCCTCTCAAACGATTTACTGTATTATGAATCAGAAAATGTGTTTCTCTTACATAACTTCTGATAAGTCTTTCAAGAAATCTAATTTTTTATTTTATCCACTTTCTCAAGACGGTTCATTTGATAAAATCTGCAATCTCTTTCTTTAAAAAGACAAAAAAACACTTAATCTTTTCTAAAATTAATTACAATCATTCTCTCCAAATTTGCGTGGTCAAAATAAATCATTAGTTCCAGTTCCCTTGGGTAAATTTATGAGGTAAATAGTTTGATGATAAATATTGTTTTGATATATTATTCGTTGTTATGGGATTCTCCACTAATGTAAGCCTACTGTAACTCTATTTAAAGTCATTAGCAAGACCGTAATGATTTGTTTGTTTGTTATGGATTTCGCGCAAAGTTACACGAGGGCTATCTGCGCTAGCCGTCCCTAATTTAGCAGTGTAAGACTAGAGGGAATATTTATTGCCGAATAAAGCGAAGCTTAACATCAAATAGGTTACAAAATGTCACGAGACCCCATACTAAGGTCAATACTCATTTAAAAGCAAAATTCATTCTTCATTAGTCATGGATTTTACCCAGAAAAGATGCTCTGATCTAATAATCTAATTTTAAGCACTTTTTCTTTGTCGTAATTTAGTAACAACTAGACCCTTCTTTCGCTCGACTCCTCCGTGGCTAAGCAGAAAGTCTGAAGACATATGACGCTAAAATCGGGTTTCGATACCTGCGGAGGACAGAATACAGACAACCCATTTGATATATGCAAACTCATTAGGTCAGCTGGGATTAAACTACCCAAACCGTAGTGGAAGGAAACACTATTTACAAACAAACAAGAAGAATGATCATACAAAGTGTATAACTTTAAATGTGGTAAAAACTTGAATTAATTTATGATGTAGTGAATGTAATGTAGTTAATGTACTTGGATTGGAAACTATAATTAAGAAAATTGAGGTGTGGCTACGTTTTTAACACACGTGTCACTTTTATAGTTCTCGTGGAAAAAACTTTATGCGTGAAACGTCGGGTCATACTAAAAGAATGATTGGTTTAAATACAAGTAACTTTTACGAGATGGCAGTATAAAAAACATCTTGGAGGCTGGACTTTGAAAGGGTTTTGCAAAGTGTATTGTGAGCAAGAGAAACATTGGTTTGATACTCAAATTAATATGTTCTACATGCTGTTATGGAGAAGATACGTATATTAAATACTTCCTTTTGCCATTCAGAATACACTTAAATGTTTTTATTCACGACAATAATATACATTTTTATGCCTGAGGGTTGCACATACACTATCTAATGACTAAGATCACGGATTCCTACATGTTTTTACTGAGAAAATGGGTATTACGCACATTTCTTATGCGGGAGAATAGCACAATGATCTCTGTTTCTCATGGATGTTTAGTGGGAAGATGAGGGTTAGCAGCTCTGAGCTGCTAACTAGTGTTTATGTGCCATCTTTCCTCATAAAAATGAGTCTAACAACCGTCTTTCCAGTAACATAGTAATCAGTGATCAAAGCTCCTATATATTGTTTATATACCACCTCCCTTCATAAAAACGAATTTAACACCCATATTCTCAGAAGGAAAAAAACTATGGTAAACAGTGATCCGAGTTGTTAGATGGGGTATATATATATATATATGCTATTTTCCTGCACAAAAATATGTTTTTAATTCGCGTTAGTAAAACATTAAAAAACACATTGTGCGGAGTAAAATGATATTTAATTTACCAGAGTCATCTTCTCCATAACAGCATGTAAAAATATTAATTTGAGTATTTTGTTTGTTTGTTTGTTTGTAATTAAGCACAAAGCTACACAATAGGCTATCTGTGCTTTGCCCACCACGAGTATTGAAACCGCTATGCCACTGGGGGGCTAATTTGAGTATGTAGGCCGGGATTCGTCTGGACAGTTTTGTTTAACTCCCATCTTCAAATATCCAGGTTATATGGTATCACGTAAGGTAGAAATTTCTTCACAAAACAAAATGACACATTTTGTAATGAGTAGTCGACACTTAAAACAACAAAGAAAAGTATATTTCTCTCCCTAACGTGATATAACTTTCTCTAAAGTTCGATAAACGGAATATGAATTTAAGGTTCTTTTTATTTGCCGAGCTATGACGAAACAGCGATTGAAATATCTTCATCAGGTCATTGGACATATTTTAAACAAAATATCAAGTACCAATTAAACAAGCAATCTAATTATTCTACTGTCAGATCAGGGTGATAATAAAGCATTATTGCTTGACATAAGGGTGCTACTGTTACGTAATAGGTTGTCGGTAATACACGTGATGTACGAGGTTTTATCGATGAATTATGAAACTAACCAATAAAAAGACGAACAGTTTGTATTTGTTGTAAACATTAATCAAGTATAGTCATGTTCCACACAAGCGACACTCAAAGATTTTTCTCATGAGAATAAACTAATTCCCTAATTAGTCCAAGTTACTTGAGATACAGAAATGTGTAGAATTATTAAAGGAAAACCTCTATTCTAATGATTTTTATTTGACTTCACAAGATGAAGAGTAATTTAAGAAGTTCATAGAAATTACATATAGATTTTTAACGAAAAAAACCTGCACAAATATTTTTAAACAAATCAATCATGAAAAGTAAGTCTTTGAATGGGGCTCAAAAATAATCTATCAAGATTAAGTTTGTTTATTTGTCTTTGCACAAAGCTGTACAATAACCCATCTGCGCTTTCCGACGCGGAAATCGAACCCAGAATTTTAGCCATGAAATTCCGTAAATTAATTGCTGACTTACTCAGGTAAAATGCTGCTTAGAAGTGGGAATACTAGTTTCAGAAAAAAATGTATAATTCACATGCATAAAATTTTTTGAAAATCTATTCTTCATTAAGCTCAGAAATAATGGAATCAGTACAAAATTCTAACTTTAAAATTACTGGAAACTCGATATTTCCCTTAATAATTTTGTAAGAAAAAGTTTCTGGCTGTTTAATACCGTATGTTTAAAATTCAGGCCATATTGGAGAAAAATAGTAATAGTGTAAAGAAAGATATAAAATGAGAGATCAAGGAGGTTGAGATAATTAATTCTGATTAACGAAAAATTGATCGAATGAAAAAAAACTTTAAAAATTATTTTGCCTTTGAAAGGATCACCTCTTTATTATAAACAACTTATGAGAAGCCGAGCAGTTTTTAGCTTATATATATAATCTTGTTATAATCAAAAATCAATATCTTTCACCATATTCATAATTCAGAATAAATGAAAAGCCAACATACTTCTATATTAGTGACTGTTTTGGATTACTGGTATACTTATAGGAATGGCTAAGTTATAATGATTGTGTAAATGGTAATTTGGTGGGCCGGGGATTCGAACCCGCGACCTTCAAATTGCGAGTCAAACGTCCTAACAGCACGGCCCTGCCGATCCGTAAAAAAAAGAAACAACGAAGAATGTGAAAATATTACAGAATTACTCGATGACAGAATTTCAACCGTAGTTTCAATTTGATAAGTACGTAAACTATTAAATAAAATGCGTATATTAGTGTTAACACTCTGCTTAACGTTTTAGTTTTATAAAGTAAGCTTGCGAAGAAAACAACTTTGTGCTTCAGTAGAGTATTAATAATGAACCCAGAAAACCACTTTGTTCTTCAGTGGAGTATTGATAATGAACCGAGAAAACCACCTTGTTCTTCAGTGGAGTATCGATAACGAACCAGTCATGTTATTGTGTTCATAATGCTTTAAGTTACTGTTAATTTGAGTAAATTTGTTAATTTTGTTGTGATGATGATGATGATGATAGATAGTCACAAGGTTGTCTGTGCTTTTATGAGAAAGGAATACTGTTTTCATTCAGTATTTATCAATTTATTTTCCACCAGGTGGCTTTTGAAAACGATTCAATATAATTTTTCCAAATAAGTGATCCGTACTTCAAATAAAATTGCTTTCCTGATGAAACATAAATGCGGATTATTAACCCAGTACAGAAGATCAACGTGGGTTTTAGTTTTAAGTTAACCCTAAAAATAACAATCGTGGATCATAGTTTCTAGTTAACTCTAAGCAGAAGGTAATCGTAGATTATAGTTTCTAGTTAATCCTAAACAGAAAATAATCGCAGGTTATAGTCTTTAGTTAACCCTAAACAGATGATAATCGTAGATTATAGTCTCTAACTAACCATAAGCAGAAAGTAATCGTTGATTATGGTTTCTAGTTAACCATAAGCAGAAAGTAATCGTTGATTA
>NW_013666160.1:352164-359611 GCF_000517525.1 Limulus polyphemus
CGGATTCTAGCGTTGTAAGTCTGCAGACATACCGCTGTGCCACTGGGGGCTAAGCAGAAGGTAATCATATATTATAGTTTATATTTAACTCTAAACAGAACATGAACGCGCCTTATATGTTCTAGTTACCTTTCTTTACAGAAATATTTTCCTAGCCTAAAAACCTGTCTAAAATATTGTCAAAATTTCATGATATTTATATTGTATTTTTGAAATACAAGTTTTTGTTTGTTTGTTTGTAGTAAGCACAAACCTACACAATGGGGTTTCTGTGCTGTGCCAACCACGGGTATCAAAACACTTTTTTTTTGCGTTATAAGCCTTTAGGTTTACCGCTGAGCCACTGGGGAACCGAAACATAAGTACATTAATTGAATCATGCATTTTAGTAAAAATATCCAACTGTCCATAATTTTTGTTAATTCTTCTTCTAATGGTTTAAAGATCATTCAAAATTAGGTTTAATATGCTATGCACCTAATTATTGCAATTCAACTTTACGCGTAAACAATAGATAGGTCGATAAATTATCCTGTAAAAACAAGGAAACAAACGAGCATCGATAAATTATCCTGTAAAAACAAACAAGCATCAATAAATTATCCTGTAAAAATAAAGAAATAAACAAACATCGATAAATTATCCTGTAAAAATAAAGAAACAAACAAACAATGATAAACTATCTTGTACAAACAAAGAAACAAACAAGCATCGATAAATTATCCTGTAAAAATAAAGAAACAAACAAGCATCGATAAATTATCCTGTAAAAATAAAGAAACAAACAAGCATCGATAAATTATCCTGTAAAAATAAAGAAACAAACAAGCATCGATAAATTATCCTGTAAAAATAAAGAAACAAACAAGCATCGATAAATTATCCTGTAAAAATAAAGAAACAAACAAGCATCGATAAATTATCCTGTAAAATTAAAGAAACAAACAAGCATCGATAAATTATCCTGTAAAAATAAGAAAAAAAAAACAAGCATCGATAAATTATCCTGTAAAAGCAAAGAAACAAACAAGCACGGAAATATATACTTATTTTTTTTTCAGTTCTACTGAATTCAGCTTCTTTATTATTTAGTTATGATGAAACTATTACTAACATGAAACATGCAATCGCTATTTGTTTTCAAATTTCCAGATGCTTTATGTAGATCTTCAGAAGAGTTCTTGTTTATTACGAGTTAATATAAAAAAAAATCAAAGTTGTTTGTTCGTATTCATCGTAAAAGAAAATTTACTGAATTCTAATAATTTTGTTTACATCCAGATACCGACCCATCAGTTTCAACCTTTCAATAGCGTTTTCCGCAGAGAAAGGTCTTTTAATTCAAGTTTTCAAAGTTCAAATTTCGTTTTCTTCCTTTGCTCTAGTAATTTATGAAATATGATGGAGAGCGTTTTCCAAAAACAAAGAGCACGTCATTTGGTTTCTTCCAAGAAACAGAAGGCTGATTCTTGAACTACAGGTGAGCTACCATCAGTTGAGAAATGACGAGCTTGTTCGGTAGTCGTTAAACTGCCCTCTAAACGAGCCGCTCGCGTGCGGTCACTCAACCCTCCTACCACGGCAGAGGGTGACATTATCGATAGGGGAATGTTTCAAAACTGTGGGGCAAGGTTTGCTCGAGCAGCATCATCTCTTCAGACGAAGAAACGGGGAACAAAGAAAAACTTGCCTCAACTGTGTAAATAGAGAACAAAATCAATGGTTCTACTCTTTCTTTGTAGTTTAATGAAAACTTTACAAATCGATTTCTTAACAGTGCGCTACACTATCGTTTCAGGTCGATATTTCATATTCGCTCCTTCCCTATCACTCCATCTACTACTCTTTGTGAATTTACCAGTTTTCATCTGCTACTTGCATTCAGAGAGAGGCTCAGTTTCCATTTTGCCGAGGCGAAGGAAGATTATCATAGGATAAAGGCGTAGATATAAGCTAAGAACAGTTGTGCGATTGTTTGAAAATGCCAATCTGTGTAAATATATACTTGTTAAAACTTTCAGCATTAATGCGTTCCGAGATCATACACTGATATGGTTTTTACTGAAGAGCTCCGAATACTCCTCTCTGTTCAGATTGACTTTAGTGTACATTACTACGAGGTCATTACCCCTAAAATACAAATAATTTGAAGAGGGAAAAAAGGTAAAATAACTTTTGATAACGTTAATAATTTATAATGATAGCGACGAATAGGTTAAAAACTCTATCTACGTTATTATGAGTGAAAGAAGAAGCAAATGAAATCTCTACAATGAATACTAAACAACTGTCGAACTTCGACTTGAATAAAAAAACTGAATTCAATTTGCCAACTACAAGTTTTCATGGCATGTTTTATAATTTTAAAATTTATTGCTTACTCTGTGAACACTTACTTTGTTTGTTGCTAAGCGCAAAGCTACACAATGGGCTATCTATGCTTTGCCCACCGCGGGTATCGAAACACGATTTTTAGCGTTGTAAGCCCTCAGACTTACTGCTGAGACACAAGCGAGCTGTATCAACGCTTTAACATGTTTTATTCATGTGTGGACATAAGAAGAAAAGTTGGGATGATTGGTTGTTTTGGAGCTATATTATTTGAGAGAGATAAGCATTTTATCCAAAACAATTTTATTTTCACAAAAGGGCTCTTACACACTAGAACTGTTCTTAGAAAACTATAACATAAAAATTAATAATCTATGGAACCAGCATGCACCTAAAAGTCATACTCATATAACATAATATTTTATGTTCATCTGCAATAACACCATATCAAGGTTGCAATTTATTTAATCTTTACTTCATTAAATGAAAGTCCCACCAGACAGCCTTATCTAGCTGATGGCAGTAAGTCATGTTACCAATCTCAACATTATTATTAAATTATCAAATCTCAGGGAAAATAAAAGTTGTTAATTTATGGTAGTAAACTTTTCCATTGAAAATAGGAAGTCTTAACGAGTTCTTCAGGGAACAAGTTTGATCCATATTCTGACTCGTTTGTGGTTTTCCAAATTGCATCTTGGGCTAGAACGATTCAACCAATTTATCTAACCAAAATTAATTTTTACAAAAGGCATTAGAGAAGTCGGATTTACATAATTTAGTGACAGATACATTGCTTAGATTTCGATTCAACATTTTAGCTTGTATATTTGTGATTTATTTGAAGTTCGAATAAACATATATTTAAGGATAACTTTCTCAATCTAACCTATATAAAAGCCAATGTCTGTCACGTCACTAAATAGGCGGAACCATAAAAGCCAAAATGTATTTATCCAGATAGAATAATTCCATTACTGTTTGCCCATTACGATTTTAATGACGTGGTTGCAATGGGGTCGTAAGGGTGGTAGTGGCGTAAGACCTTATAAGTATAGTGGGTGTTGGTATAATAAGCTTAAAGTAAAGATGTAGTGTGGGATCACCTAATCTAGAGCCAAGTGAATGAAATTTATCATGAAGTAAAAATATCAATTCAATTTTAAACTTAAATCGTTTCTGAATTAAGCTATTTTCGGTTATATCACAAACGTTTTTAACAAAAAAACGAACTTCTTTAATCAACGCAGACTCTAAATTCAGAACTCAAATATTTTACAAGTTTTGTTGTCTATACATTTCATTTTATACTTTCAGTACATAGACTAACAACAATATTAGGTTATACTTTTGTTAAGCAACGTGACATAAAAGCCATTGTTGGAATGTAATGTTACCAAAACACACTGGCTTTTCTATATATTAGAAGTTGTTAATCTAACTGATTTTTACCAATAATTATTATATGAATACGCCACGAATTCCTTTCAAGAATGATTTTAATTGTCAACAAAGGAATTTACCAACGTTTAACTTCCTCGACTGCACTTTTCTTCCTCTGTGTTGGTCAAGTTTGATTTCGCAAAATTTATTTATTTCAGTTAGCTATGAAATGAGAGGTTAGGGTATACTATGGGGTGGGGTGATGGTGCTTACGCCGTCATTTTTGATGGGCTATACACTAGTTGTTTTAATAAATGTATATCTCTGGTGATAATTAAAAAAAAAACATAATATGACAGTCCAATACCTTACAAACTATCAATGAGGGAAATGAAGTCATATTTTGGGAATAATTCACTTTCTACATCTTCAGCATAGTTTTAGGACCTTATATTTCTAAATTTAATTATTTTGTCTCGTTAAGCCTTTTTGCCGATATTTACGTGCTTACATTTTTAATAGGCTGAAGTTTTAATTGGTAACCTTCATTTCATTTTATATGCACAACCTGTGGAAATTTTCTATCTCTCACGGTACTCACTATACAGGTATATTGTAGATGTTAGAATATTTTACCGAGCATGTAATATTTCAAGAAGATTTCTTGAGAGAAAGAATTAGTACGTAATCCTGACTACTTACGTGTTCCGTATAAAAAGATCAACAACGAACTGTTTATTTATTTAAACATTTTTATAATGATTTTAAGGGTCGATGACGTTTAATACTGCACTGTTTCATTTTATGTTCCCAGAAACTAAAGGACGTGCTGTGACAATACGAAACTAGAACTATAAATATCATAACGCCACAGGGTTTTCCAACATCATTAGTTAATTTTTATTAATAATATATTTGATGCTCAGAAATACGCGACTAAATATGCAAAACAAGTAAGAAAAACAAAAAAGAAAATAATGCAAACAAGAATATAGGGATGATACAGGTATACATAGATTATTCCTACATGACTTTCAATATTAAAATTTAATGTTACATTGTAAAATAAACAAGCACAAAATGGTTACGATGTCAGTCAGTTCGACCGACCTCGTAGCGAGAGTCTGTAATAATCAAGACATGTTTTGACTCAACTTGGTTTTCCTTGTATGTAAATTCTAAGCTCTTAGTTACACTACATTGATGCCTACCCTGACGTCACCATGATATTGTGATAAACAAACTCCATAACAATTATCAGGAATATATAACTTCCAACTGCAGTAATATTAAAGTCAAGTATGCATTTTACAGTAACATTAAATTTTAATATTGAAAGTCATGTAGGGATGATTTATATATTTCTGTATTATTCCTTTGTTCTTGTTTGCATTCTTTTTAGCACTGCTATCCCTAGATTATTTTACATTTACAAAATATTTTATTACTTGTTTTGTGACATTTGTGTCCTTGATTGAAAGTTGATATATTTTATGAATGAGTGTAATAAACTTTAATTTTATGTGCATTGATTTTTTCACTCCTCCACTTCATACATAATATAGGGGTTGGCTCCCCAGAGACACCGATTGTATAGTGTACAAAGCATTAAGTATTATACATGTTGCAGTCATCTAATTTTCAGTTATTATTGGCTGGTAATTCCTGTTTCACCCTGTATTTAAACATTTTAAAGGAACACCAGATTTCTGTAAAAAAAAAGGTAACTTTAAGGAGGTAATGATGACATCGTTTACACTAGAAACATTATTATCAGTCACTATAACTAAGCTATGACATCGTGCATTGCCCAGGAACACAGAGAGTGGATTTATGTTTAAACTGACATTAATAATAAAGCAGTTGTAGAACTATCTCGATTGAAACAAAAAGAAAGATGAACAATTTAGTATCTTAGCGATGGTTTCTTGCCTTGTTTTTGGGCTTCTTGAGTAGAGAAACAAATGAAAGTGAGTTGAAATAATGTTTTAAAGTAAAACTCTCCGTCACTGTTGATTTTATAGCGTGCATATTTGTATTATGCCTATTGAGTACCTTGGCCATCCTTACATATAGAGTCTACCGACTCTATAATATCACACTTTGGGCTATTATTATCTCAAAGTCTACGTAATTACCAACCGGTTGCCAAAAGACGCTGTCCCTTAATTTTTTTTCTCCATCATTATCATCATAATTTCTCGTAAGATGCAGATCCTGCGGTGATGTGACTAAGTTGTGTATTCGGGTGTAAATTAATATAAATTAATTACATTGCTCACTTATGAACTTTTGGGTTAATAAAGTAAAATTTACTGAAATTCATGTAATAAACGTTAACTATAAAATTATATTACAACTAAAACTTTTACCTACATAATACCAACGTAACTAATGGATAATAAAATATCTGTGAATGAAATTATTTTTATTAAAAATGAACTTATAGTGGTAAGTTATTGTTTTTTTTTTGTGTTTCATCTTTTCACTGATTACTGTTTCGTAGCATGAAACGTATATTTCACACGAAGAAGGAAATACAAATAAGTTTTTCTCCACAAGCTGGAGCTACTCGATATTACCATAGTTACTGAGCTGACCGAGAATGTCCGGTATAAAAGTAAACTCTCTCTACAAGCTGGAGCTACACGATATTACCATAGTTACTGAGCTGACCGAGAATGTCCAGTATATAAGTAAACTCTCTCTACAAGCTGGAGCTACACGATATTACCATAGTTACTGAGCTGACCGAGAATGTCCAGTATATAAGTAAACTCTCTCTACAAGCTGGAGCTACACGATATTACCATAGTTACTGAGCTGACCAAGAATGTCCGGTATATAAGTAAACTCTCTCTCTACAAGCTGGAGCTACACGATATTACTAATTACTGATCTGACCGAAAATGTCCGGTATACAAGTAAACTCTCTACACAAGCTGGAGCTACACGATATTACTAGAGCTGACAGAGAATGTTTGGTATATAAGTAAACTCTCTCCACAAGCTGGAGCTACATGATATTACTAATTACTGATCTGACCGAAAATGTCCGGTATACAAGTAAACTCTCTCCACAAGCTGGAGCTACATGATATTACTAATTACTGATATGACCAAGAATATTTCTACAAAGCTTTCATCTCTTTGCCAAAACGTTGCGAAATATAAGATCCTGGCAGCCAAGGACCAAACAGTAGTTTAACAGAATTGGAACTCTTTGCTTTGAAAGACATGTTACCTGTTTCCGTGTCTAGTTGCCTATAGAAGGAAGCCTTACTCAAGTTTTTAATTCGGTGCTTCATGTCTTAGATTTTATGGTAAAATCATCATTCCACGTACAATACAATTATGTGGAATAGAGATTTGCTAAAATTATATTGTTATTTTACGCCAATAACAAAAAATTAATAATGTCTAAGAAGTCGCATAGTCCTTTGCTTTAACACGAGCTTCAGTATAATACTCGTAACATTTCATGACCTTAAGAAATACTTTAGTATAACAGCTTGATAGTGCCTTACATTTACAAAAGTTCACTGAATTAGTTGCATAGTATTTTAGATAACAAACACTTAAATATAATTGTCCAACTGTTCATTACTATTATATTGTAGTCCTTTTGTCTTTTACTACAGCCCTTTACATTGGTAAATATTTTAATATCACTACAGTCCTTTACTTTGGTAAATATTTTAATATCACTACAGTCCTTTACTTTGGTAAATAT
>NW_013666160.1:360556-368972 GCF_000517525.1 Limulus polyphemus
TACTTTAATATTACTACAGTCCTTTACATTATAAATACTTTAATATTACTACAGTCCTTTACATTAATAAATACTTTAATATTACTACAGTCCTTTACATTAATAAATACTTTAATATTACTACAGTCCTTTACATTAATAAATACTTTAATATTACTACAGTCCTTTACATTAATAAATACTTTAATATTACTACAGTCCTTTACATTAATAAATACTTTAATATTACTACAGTCCTTTACATTAATAAATACTTTAATATTACTACAGTCCTTTACATTAATAAATACTTTAATATTACTACAGTCCTTTATATTAATAAATACTTCACCGTAATATTCTGACAGAGTCGTATAATAAAAGCTCGTTGCTATAACATTCCCTCAGATAAACACAAACTTTATGATAATAGTACAGTCCCTTACTTAAACTTATTATAATAGTCTACATTCCTTTAAACTAACAAATGTTCTGCTATAATAATCTACATAATAATATTTATCATCGTGACGTGAACATGAATTATCTAAGTAGTCTCGTTGGCTTTGGTGCTCTTCGCAAGAAAAACTTGAATAAAACTAGCGCCGCCTGTTGCTGGAAAAGTCTATCAACATATATAATTTAGTATATTCATATTTGTGCTTATTCGTTTCTTAAGAAACATATTGTAAGTTTTATAAACTCTCTTCATTTCTGTATATTGAAATATAATAATTAAAGCAAGTTAATAAAGGAGTAACTTGAATACTGAAGAATCTTAATGTAGAAAAATCTCAGATATATTTCTTCGTTCAAATTCAAAATAAATTTTGATTTTACAGCAGTAGTATGTAGTTATGTATATCTATTTGTCGAAAGCAGGGCAGGCAGCGATTGCTTCTGACTGGTTGTCCTTCTTCTAATAAGCTACTTAAAATTATGTCTAAGCCCTAGGGAAATCTAAGCTTTTCATTTAGTTTTCGGGGTTTCTGACCTGGTCATTAAGACCATATGTTCCGTAAGCTGATGCTGAAAATTCTAAAGACCAAAACTCATTTCTCATAAACTGTATGAATAATACCTCAAAATCTTAAAACTAGTTTTAGTAACAAGAAGAGAAAACGGAAATGTTAGTCGAGACCATAATGTAACAAATCAGGAGAATTGAAAGGTTTGTTACGAATTTTGCGCAAAGCAACACGAGGACTACTTGTGCTAGCCGTCCCTAACTTAGTAGTTAAATACTAGAGGAAAGGCAGCTAGTCATCACCACCCACCGCCAACTCTTGGGCTACTCTTTTACCAACGAATAGTAGGATTGACTGTCACATTATATCGCCCTCACGGCTGAAAGGGGCGAGTATGTTTGGTGGGACGGGAATTCGAACCTGCGACATGTAGATTGCGAGTCGATCGCCCTAACCACCTGGCTATGACGTAAAAACTGGGATAATTTGATTTATGTAACTTTTTATCAAAGGATTAAAATCAAGTAGATTTTAATCGCACGGTTGCTTATTTATAGCATTAATTTTTTTTCCTGAAAGTTTGGTTGATGAAATAATTTTCACCGTCATGGTTCAGTAAATTATGGAAAATGGAAGCGATATTTTGTGTTCAATGCCTTTTTTTAGTTTTTAACGATCAATAGAAATAGTACACAAAACTTAGCTTGACAAATAAGCAATGGTTGAATATCTTTCATTTAAACCATGTAAATTAGGCATCCCTAATCCCATCAGTAATTCTTTAGGTTACAGGCTGATATGAAACAATACTCTTCTTTTGATATATAACTACACATTTGGAAATACATGCATAGTAAAGATTTTTGCAAACTAAATCGTATTATTAAATCAAAATCACTATGTGTGTGTCTTTGCCTTGCAAAGACATAAAGCCGGGCTATCGGCTGTGTTCACTAAGGAGAATCGAACCCCTGATTTTAGTGTTGTAAGTCCGCAGACCTACCACCGGTGGACTTGAAATCTGAAGCTTTGTTATTAAACCAGAAAGATGAGTAAACTCAAGATGAGGTGTTACCTCTTTTGTGATCTTCCGTCGTTAATGAATCGACTTTACTGTTCATTAGAATCATGATGCAATAGCGGAGATCGTAACGATTCATTTAAAATACAATCACATATATATGTATAAAGAGAGAGACCTACCACCGACTGGAATTTCTGCCCGTATTGTTCACGCGAGAGCCGGATAAGATTAATGAGCTCAGGCGATAACCAGAGGAAATTGGTCAATAGCCGCAATGCATATAAAGTAATAGTTTTAATGTCTTGTATAATGAAACGAATAACAACAGTAGACTGTAGTTGATGTTTGGTTTGCTCAGCATATGCTTTCCCAGTCGCTTATCTATCTATCTGGCTTCATTATTCACCAAAAACTCTTATTTCTGGCATAGTCTCTTTTCCTTGTCAACCAATAACATTTTATTTTTATTTTCCGCACCACTTTTATTTTTATTTCATACTTAATCCGTTAATTCTTCTTCAAGGTTTTTTCTAGTTTTTGTTGTTTTTTGTTGTTGCTAGAATAGTTTGTTTATATGTGACAACTTTAAGCTCCTTACTTCTTAGTTGTGCTTCTCTGCTTACTCTGTTCTTTTTACATACGTTACCTTTCTTCGCCTTCTGCTTGATCTCCTCACGAGTTTTTAAAAAACTCAGTCTCTCAAGTCTTACTCTTTTCCTTCTTCTACCTCG
Source organism: Limulus polyphemus (assembly GCF_000517525.1). Lineage (NCBI taxonomy): Eukaryota > Metazoa > Arthropoda > Merostomata > Xiphosura > Limulidae > Limulus > Limulus polyphemus. The sequence continues at coordinate 363,259 of NW_013666160.1, forward strand.
TCAAATATTCTATTTATTCAATATCTTGATATTCTACCATTGTTTCACATCTTCTATTCAACATCTTGATATTCTACCATTGTTTCACATCTTCTATTCAACATCTTAATATTCTACCATTGTTTTACATCTTTTTAGTTTCTCTTCTCCACTTGGCCAAGCACTGCCTGGTAATTAGTGTTCTCGACTCACAATCTGCCAGTTGCGGATTCGGAAACCCTCACGGAACATGCTCGCCCTTTCAGTCATGGTGGTATTTCAACGTGACAGTCAAACCCACATGTCGTTGCTAAAATAGTAATCCAAAAGTTGGCGGTGGGCGGTTTTGACTCGATGTCTTCTCTCTAGTCTATCACTTCTGAATTAGGGACGGCTAGCACAGATGGGCCTCAAATAGCTTTGTGTGAAATTCATCAAAACAACAGACTTCTGCTGCTTCATTCTCATTCCTACTTTTTCTCTATTAATGTTACGGAGATCATATGTTGGTCTTACTTACTCTTCGTCCCTTCATTCTTCTTTTCCATTTATTTTATGCATTATCTGTGCTTGTCATCGTATGTCTGCGGACTGACTTATACTGCTCGAAACCGGGTTTCGATACCTGTGGTGGGCAGAGCACAGATAGCCCATTTGCAACTTTTTGCTCAATTACAAACAACCAACCAATCATTTCTGTTTTGATTGCTTTTGCATTGCTTATGAATTCCACCTCTTAGCTTTATTATTCCTATTTAAAATAGATATATCTGAACAAGTAAGTAAAAATGTTGAAGAAATGTCGTTAATGATGCTGTCATTTGAAGCGACGATTCATCAAATTTTAAATTAGCTCAAAAAAGAAAAAAAGTACCAGAACAATAATCAACAAATTCAATGAATTATGAGCTATTAAAGATACTTTTGTCATATCAGCTTGAAAAATAACCAAAAACTTTGATGTTTAACGTCAAATATATTAAATTCTGAGACCAAACACAGAGATCCATAAACAAAAGGTTTTATACTATCGCCCTTATTTGACTGGCGTAAATTGTAAAATTCTCGAAACTAAACGAAACTGCTGACACGCAACTGATTGAAACTGTCAAAGCAGCACAGTAATTAATAATTAATAAGTACAGCGATTCTCTTCTTCCACATTCAGAACTCTTGGCAAACTACTTATGCATAAACATTACGAAGGCCTTGTGTCTTAAAGCCTTGTGAAGGTGTAATTTAGATTTTTGCGGATACTAGGACGAAATACCTCATAGAACACACGTCTAGCTGTCCTTTCTTCTGTACTTCCTGATACGATCCGCTTCATTCAGTTCGTCCACTTGTTCGGAAGTCTTCTTTTCATCAGTATATTATTCTCGACATGGAGAGACCGCAGATAGAAGATGAACGTTTACAAGAATATAATTTCACGATGATGTTTCCTTTACTTAAAAAAATAAAATAAAATAAAAATTAAAGAAAAAGAATGTCAATCTAAGTACACATAGCATTCAAATACCGATTCCATATAACACAGTAATTTAGTCATTCGCGCGCAAATATTAGCAAGGTTGTTCTCGCCAACGCATAGAAATTATAACAGAGTTACCCAAGTACTTCAGTAGCTGTGAGAGAAGACAAGTTTTCAAAAAAAAAAAAAGAGGAGAAGTATTCAATGCTATTCCTCGTATGTAGAGCTTCATTGTGTTTACTTCGATGAATTTTATATTGTTATAAAGTGATAGTCAAGAACATTTGAAATGTTTCCTATATGAATATTAAGTTTCAAACTGACAATATGAGAAGAAATTTGGATCATAAGGTTTTGAAAACTGATGCTTTAACGGAGTTCCAAAAAGCGAAGTCAACTAATTTTATTCATTTAGCACGGAGATGCATACAAATAAGCTTCATATAAATGTACTTTGGAAGAAATAAAATGCCTTGCAGCTTTAATGCCGATACCTTAACCCTTTTCTGCATTTTATAGAAAACATACCATAGCAATACGTGTGATATATTAGCAATTAATATCACAAGAATATTTCATTCCTTATTCATACCTGGATTCTGCAAACCATTACATAAAGATTAATATAAAACTATTCAACAGGTGTTAGCAAAATTATGGCTTCAAAGAACACTATGTACTCACGAACAGATGTAAACAGTACATCATATAATTAAGTTAAGGGGTCACTGTTTTTTTTTCTTTTAGAATTTTCGAGCAATGCTACATAAATGGGTTTCCCTAATTGTGAACTGATAGACTAGATGGAAGGCAGCTATCGTCAACTCTTGGGCTACTCTTGTCTGATTGAATATTAGGATTTGAACGTCACTCTTATGACGCACCCACAACCCCAAAATGTGGAGAATAATTCAGTAGCAACGGGACTCGAACCATAAATTATCAGATTTATAGTCCGGCACACTGACCTCTAGGCAACGCCCAGCCTAGTAAAAGGCGAAATACTTTCTGGCATAGTAATTTCTATTAAAATACTAAAACAATAACTGGGTGTCAGTTCAACTATGTTCTGTTAGGAGCATAAATGACAAAAAAAATGCATTAAAATGGAATTATTATCCACTAACTGTCCACTTTATTAAGACACTTACTTCATGTCGATTTGAGCTTCTTTCGCCACAAAAATAACCTAACGGAGTGCAGAGTGGCATACACTCCACAAAATCATGGAAGGTGTTTTGTTCGATTGTAGCTCATTCATGGAGGAGGATGGTCTGAATTGGTAGAGGATTATAGGGGTGAATGCAACGTTCTATTTTCTTCTAGAGAAACTCAATTTGATTGAAATTTAATGATTGTACTGGCGAAGAAAGGTAACTGAAGTCATTGTCACACATCCTCGAATTTTTGAACAGTAGGAGCTCAGTGGATCATTGCATTATTGTCTTGTCTTTTAGGGTGGATAGGTAACAATGTGAAGATGACAAAACTTTGAGAATGTTATTTTCAGTTTAACGATTCAAATAACCCAATATTGTTACGAAAACATTATTCACACTGTTTCACTATCTCCAGTGCCTGCTTAAAACATAACTCTCAAAGTCATAACTTAAAAATTGATGGAATATTTTGTAAATTATCTCAAGATATAAAAATTGTTTGGGGCAAGGTTGGGTATTCGAGAAATGATAGTAATGTTAATTAATTAAGTTTTTCATATATATTTTCGCTTTTCTCTGTTGTCTGCTACTGTGATATAATTTGAGGGTTAACTAATAGTACTAGCCTTGGTCTAACATGTCTTTTATAACATAACTTAAAATCTTTTAGATTAAAGCTGGTATGATGAATTTTAAACCACAGCTATGATGATCTATTGCTGTTCTTTTACTCAAAATATCAAAGAGTTGAGTCATTTTTAATTTTACAAGTTAATTGTTTCTTTGTAGTTAAGCACAAAGCTACACAATGGGCTATTTGTGCTCTGCCCACCACGGGTATCAAAACCCGGTTTCTAGCGTTGTAAGACCGCAGACATACCGCTGTGCTACTGGGGGGCTACAAGTTAATACAACTTTGAAAAGAAAATTCAATGAAAATTTCGTAATGGTGAAAAAATAGAAAAAAATGTTCCCTATTATTATAAGTATTGAATCCATTAAAGTTTAAGATTTTGTTTCAAGAGAAACATTATTGACTGCAAACAACTGCACACATTTTGAGAGGAGATATAATAGTTACTTTGCATAAATTATATCAAAAACGATACTAGACAAAGATAGATAACAATTATTAGAAATGAAATCTAGTATCAAGTTTTGATTAATGTGCTGCAGTACTGTTTGTTTTGTTTGAAGGGTTTTGGTTAAATATCGTTCGTTATGAACGGACTATATTGATTTGTAATAACTAAGTACTCAATCTTATTTGAACTCATAACTAAATTCTTGTGCGCTGAAGCCACTGTTTATATGTCGAAATACATCATTAATTTGTTACTCAAAATATGAAAAAAAGACTGAAAAATATGACAAATAAAATAACATTTTAACTATATCTTGATTGGCTCTCGTGGACTGGCACTCCCCCAAGTAAAGTTTGTCGAAAGTGACTAGCAGTCTCATAGATCACTGAAGGTGCAGATAGAAAGTTTTCAATAATCGATCTTTCCTCAAATAATAGTTTGTATATTCTTGGAAAACAACCAGTGATTACTAGGAATGAAAACTAATTGCGTTCTCATTTGGAAAAATTCATATACAAATTAAAGTTCATGATTACACGTTAATTTATGAATCTTGTTTGTTTGAAGTTAAGCACACAGCAACACAATGGGCTATCTGTGCTTTGCTAACACGGGTATCGAAACCTGGTTTCTAGCGTTGCAAGTCCGCAGACATACCACAGTGCCACTGGGGGGCATAAATCTTGTAAATGTGTCTAAAGTTATAGAAATACGAGAACACAAAACCTTCTGGAAGAAAGGTTCGGCCTAAAATATTTTAATTTTTCATGGACTTTGCCTATGGTTTCATTTTAAACGTCCAAAAACTCAAGCCCCCCCCCCCTCAGTGACTGTGCGGCAAGTCTGTAGGCTTAAGACACTAAAATTCGGGTTTCAATACATGTGGTGAGAGCACAGATTGTCCACTACGCTTAACAACAACCAAACCACAAATATCACTAATGTTTATTATGAATGATAAGTGAGCTGAAAACAATAATAAAGAATTACAAATTATTCTTATTTTAAATTACCAGAAGTATAAAATGCTTCCAGTGTGTTATATAATAATTGTTTTTTTTTAATGTTTTATAGTTGTTTACAGCATGAATAATTGGGACACTCTACACGCAATTTGTGGGTCGCGAGTTCGAATCACACCACCAAACATGCTCGCCCTTTCAGCTGTGGGGGCATTATAATATGACGGTCAGTTACATTTTTCGTTGGCAAAAGAGTAGCCCAGGAGTTGGCGGTGGTTGGTGCTGTGTTGAATAACAGCCTTCCCTCTAGTCTATCACTTCTAAATTAGAGACAGCAAGTGAAGACATCCTCGAGTAGTTTTGCACAAAATTCAACAAGTAAACAAATATAAGCTGTATTTTTAATTTTGTAATTTGAATACTAGCTAGAGGGGGCTGTTAGTCTTAATGATGACATTTAGATGCAAAGGTTTAATAACATAGGCCTAGATTACGTCGAAAGTTTTAAGAAAGTGACGTAAAGTTTTATATCACATCTTGAAATAACTGTAACACTACAAATACTCATATATATATATATATATATAATCTACTTTCGATGTGTTTTTTTGTATATCGCGATCACTTTGTACAAATAATTTGATTACATGTTAATCCTAGTTTTGTAAGAAAGACTTGTAACATAGGCGCACAACAAGGTACGACAGTATTCAAGATTGTAGAAACTTCGGAGGACGACATAAAGTAATTTTCTCTCGTCACATGGACTGCACGTTGAATTATTTTCACCAGATAATTTTAAAAGAACCTTCCCATGAAAGAATTGCGTTACAACAATATTATTAAAAAATAGGATTTTATGTTGTATGTACAGTAATTTGAAATACAAGCCTAAAGAGATTATAAGTCACTGGTTAGGCCACATTTGGAATATTTGTTCAATCTTGGGCTCCTAACCACTAGCAACAGCACACTGCTTGGATGGCTTAAGAGACTGATCAACCAATACACCAAGATCCCTTTCTTTCATAACATTGTTAAGGTTATTCCCATC
>NW_013666160.1:369000-376291 GCF_000517525.1 Limulus polyphemus
CAAATCAGCAAATTTAAGTAATTTATTGATCTCTTCATTTATGTCATTGATGTAAATAAAAAAAAAAGCAAAGTTCCTAAGACTGACCCCTAAGGCACCCCACTTGTGACATTAATCCAGTTTGACTGAACTCCATTCATAACAACCCTCTGCTTTTTTTTCTATCCAACCACTCTTCTATCCAATTAGCTAAAATACTTCCCACACCTATAGAGATGAATTTTTATAAGCCTTTTATGTGGCACCTTATCAAATTCAGATATACCAAATCTACACCCTTACCCTCATCTACATGTTTGTATTTTATCCGGTTATAATTCCTAGGTATTGTAAATATATTCTGCAATATAAACATCAGAATATAATGAGAAGGGGCAGCTCGAAGTTATATGAAATAGGTTTGTAATATATACAGGCAGATGTAAAGTATAGAGCTGGTTGTTAACCATAATATAAGGCCTAAAAAGCTTCTACTATCGCTCATTGGGCAGTAGTTATCCCACCCATTTTCCTCTTAAAAGACACAAATGCACTATTAAGCGTTACCTTTGAAAAGATTGATGTTTGATAAGTTATATTTGTGTATGGATCTTTATATTTAACCACCTGATGAATTATGTAATTGCTGTAGTTAAGGAAGAATGATTGAAGATAATCTGCTTTGTTTACTCGTAATCGCGACGACCTTGACACACCATATAAGGAAAACCGTGTCTCTGTATATTCAGGTCTATCTTCCATATACTTTCATTCACTTAAAACAATTAAAATGTATTTTATGAAGATTTATCGCGTGATGCTAAATGCAAGCTCTGTGAAGCACAAAAACTGTTTCAACAAAGTTTATTGTAAATAATTGTGCCTAGTTTTCCGTTAGCTATAATAACATTATACAAGTTTTTTTTTTTCTATTTTTAAACCAACTTTCTTCTTTGAGCTCCACAGTGGCTTAGCTGTAAGACTGTAGACTTATAACACCGGGGTGGGCACTGCAGAGATAACCCTTCCTTACCATTTCCTTATAAAAATGTCTTAGTTTTTTTCGAAGCGTATGCTTTCCCTATTGGAGATATCTCATAAATTTTACAGGTTTAACATTCAATAATAATAATTTATTTGTTTTAAAATAGTTTTATAAGCAAAATTGTTTAGCACAAAAGATGGCAGCACAAGTAGTCGTTTGACACAACACTCGGGATAATGCATTTGATTATGTGTTGTCTGTGTCTCTCCTCGGGAGGTCAGCGGTACGTTTACAGACTTACAAAGTAAAATCTGAGGTTCGATTTTCCGCGGTGGGCAGAGCCCGGATAACCCATTACGTAGTACTGGGCTAAAAAGGAAACCCCCAAAAACTAAACAACAAAAACAAACAAACTAACATTTATGTGCTATAAAAATAATATCACACACCAAGATCAATCTCTCTAACGATAGACATCTCTATTATAATTTCCACACGTAGGCCATATCAAAGCGGCAATACAGAAAAAAAAATCAGCAAACTAAATTTTTTACATCGTAAAATGTAACTTTCAACTCCAAGCGGATCGCACAAGTCATTAATCAGGCCCTAGTCCTAAGTCATTTAAAATTGTTATTTTTGCATCTGAAAGAACGGAATGGTGCACATGCGAACTACTTGCTGCAAAGTAGGCAGCAGCGAGCTTTGTGTGCCTCCAAGTGTTTCTAAGTCTCTTTAGGAATGTTCCTTCTGTTCTTGCATACTGGCACAACTGTCAAAAGGAACAATAATGATCCACATTTTTCTTCCTTGACTCTCTAACATGAATTCTTATATTTCAATCTGGGAGTGATTTATATCGTATAGTTTAGGGCGTAAAAATTGAAAACTATAAATAACACAACTATAAAAAATATTTTTGAACATAACACCAATTTCCAAGATATGCTTGAAGACTAATTATGACAACCGCTTTAGATCAATCACATCTTCTTTTTGTAAATTATCATTGTTAATTTTGATGCCAAATTATAGGGAAAGATAGGTCCATATACGAGACATGAACACCCACGACCGCACTAACAAACAGAAAGTAGGCTTAGCGCTAGTTAAGCCTGTTTTCACTCTCTAATAAGGTATTTTATTCGTGTGGTTAACCGTTACAGTAGTCTTTTCCCTACAGGGAAATAAAACAATAGTTATGATGATTTGGTATGTATCTAACTTAAACGGTGTTTCCGTTATGACAAAATAACGCAGAAAATGATCTTTAATGCCCCAGAGTAGGCGCAATAACGACATGACATACATTTTAAGTGGAAGTTCATCATGATTTCGCTCACCCGTGGCGTTATCTTCTGATATCAGACTTCCACAGTATAAAATTTACTGTTATAAAACATCACAAATATGAGGGTATGACAATTTTTTAAAGCTTAGAAAAGAATGGAACTTTTTTAAACTACAGATAGAAACCTAGGTTTAGAAAGTTAGCAAATTGAATAAGAAAAGTAAAATTTTTATTGTAATACTTATGTATTGCTTAGTCTTAAGTTACACAATGTGCTATCTGCGATCTGACCAGTGCAAGGAATCAAAGCAAGGATTTTATCGTTGGAAATCAGTAATTTACCGCTACTTACCAGGGGACACCTACTTATATTTTAAATAGTAAAATATAACAGTGAATTTATTTCGTTTGTCTGAACATCTTTGCTACATAGTTATGTGAAGAAAGCTTTTCTTTATGAACAATAACATTTCTTAAGATTACACTTGTGAAATAGATAAATGCGATATGTGAAACTAAAGCTCATATCCTGATTCAAGCACTTCTAGTAAGGAGAGGACCCCTTAGATCTATCTATCTATTTATCTACACATTTACTTTTATAATTCTAGTTTGTTAAGTAAACAGTTTTTGAAGTGTATAGAAGAAAGTATTATGGTTATTATTGGTCTTAATGTATTTTCTGCTTCCAAGTAGCTCTACTGAAAGCCTGTATAACACAAAAAACCGGGTTTTGATACTCGTGTTGGGCACAGCACGGATAGCCCATTATGTAGCTTTGCGCTTAACACAAACAAACAATGTCTTTCCAGGATGTTCCTGCTCCCATATATGTTGTATACAAAATATACTCGAGGGTAATTAAATGTGCTAGCCTGAAATATTTAATCCTCGTGTTACATACACAGATTTATAAAAGAAACATTATTATGCTAAACGAAACTACCTTATAATGAACGTAATAACATTCATTCAGATGTTTGTTCTTAACTTTTATCATATAATACATCTTTCTGGAATGCTGTTTCTAAAAAATATATAGTGTGCTCTAAATTACTTTCAGTAAAATAATACAGTTAAAACAAAATATATATAGTTTTGAAATTCAAACTTCTGTTTATGCCCCTATTATCAAGAGAAGGTGAGAAACTCAGCTCTGAAAGACATGTATAATGAATGATCCACTACTGATACATAACGAGAACTATACTGCTATCGAGATTACCGGAAATGTCTGTGACGTATGCTGACTGATAAAATATATTGAGTGAATGATTCATAATGTATGCGAAAGTTCAACATCTACACATACAAAAGTCTATTCATTAGAACGTATTTTTAGTTGCTTATTCTCTTTGTTTTGCTTGACTTCGTTTAATTCTTCATTTCACAAAACTTACTCCATCTATTCCCAATTTACTTTTTAAAACAGGAAGCTGAAATCGATGCAAAAGATCGATGAATTGTTGTGTGTGAAGTTCTACCAATCTATCCGTTCTGTTCTACCAATCTACTCGTTCTGTTCTACCAATCTACTCGTTCTGTTCTACCAATCTACCCGTTCTGTTCTACCAATCTACCCGTTCTGTTCTACCAATCTACCAGTACTGTTCTACCAATCTACTCGTTCTGTTCTACCAATCTACCCGTTCTGTTCTACCAATCTACCCGTTCTGTTTAAGATGTACACGAGGAAAGATTTTGATAAAATGGATATGTATAGCTACACCGAAAGTATGAAATGTAGTAGCTTAGCATCTGCGTATGTTACACGTCTCTTTTTAATGTGATAAGTATTTTTGTTACAGAAGCCGATTTTCATATTACTTGTAGAAACGACACCAAATCTAACGCTTGAGTTGAATAACGGAAATTATTTGTTACAACAACGCAGTTCTAGTCGAAGTGAAATACGGATTTATTGTGAATTAAGCCACCTTTAAACATATTTGTTTGAAGAATTCATTAAATATCCACGTTACTGTATACATGTATTTAAATACATGAGACATCTCCATTCATTGGTCGACAGTTTAGCATTATTTTCTTAACCTTTACCGGTTTCTTGAAATAGCAGTTAGTCTCGAATCAGATTTAAAAAGGATACTACTTTAACCTGAACAGTAAGAAAAAAATTATACGTGAAAAATGATAAATTATTCTATATAGTAGGGAACTTATAATCCTGTATATTCAACATATAGTTTGTAATATGATACATTGTTAGTGAAAAAAGATAGCAGAATTTAAATTCATAGTTAAGAAATTAAATGATAAAACATTTTAAAGACTGAAATTTGACAAAAAAACAAACAAACAAAAAGATATAAAATTTTACTTAAGTAAAACTTTATACCAAATCTTTTTTAGAATTCCAAATACTGCTTTTGATCCAAAGAGTTTTTTTTACAAAACGTGTTTTATTTCAACGTTGATTGAAATCGTACACATATCAATGCAGTCCTGTGTGTGTTTTGAGTGTTTGGTTACTAAGATTTCAAATGTACAGTGAATTATTGTTGTTTGGTTTGCTGTTAAGCCTAATGCTCAAAATGGGCTATATGCGCTGTGCTCGTCGCAGGGACCAAACCCCACAATTTAACATTAAAAGGCCTCAAATGTACCACTGAAACACGGAAAGTTAAAACAAGGAAAAGAAATCTGTAGTCTTACAATATTACAGTTTTCATAAAGGCCTTCGTTCTTTTTTGTTAAATTAAAAGAACAATTTTTAAGTTTCCCTTGAACAACGAGCATCCAAGTTTCACAACAGCATACTAGAATCCTACAAGTTTTTATAAAACGGTAAATCTTGAAAGGAAAGACAAGGTGGTAAGAATACTTGGTAGGAAAGAATATTATCACGACTATCTTAAAATAACCTACGTACATGCATAAAGCCAATCACAAGCAGCACAAAAATGGAGCTGGAAATCATGATGTAAGCTTTTCTCTCGATTTTTGAAAGTAACGAATCACAAACAGACAATGCCGCCCACATGATACTTGTGACTGACTCATAGGCAAATTAAGAATGGTTTGTTTGTTTGTTTTTGAATTTCGCGCAAAGCTACACGAGGGCTATCTGCGCTAGACGTTCCTAATTTAGCAGAGTAAGACTAGAGGGAGAAGGCAGCTAGTCATCACCACCCACCGCCAACTCTTGGGTTACTCTTTTACCAACGAATAGTGGGATCGACCGTCCTATTATAACGTCCTCACGGTTGAAAGGACGAGCATGTTTGGTGTGACGGGGGATTCGAACCCGCGACTCGCAGATTGCGAGTCGAGCGCCCTAACCACCTGGCCATGCCGGGACCAAAAGAATGGTTTGTCCCCAGGTGGATGGCAAAAACAAAACAAACAACAACAAAAGCAACTGCAAGGTAAGACTATCTCTTGGAAGCTAAAAAAAACTCGCAAAAAAAGTCGCTTTATGCACAACCTCATTGGTTGGATATAGACCTTCTCTACACGGAAGATTTTCATCAGCATCCATAGGGAATGAGATTGCCGGAAAACAAAGTAGCCTAAGGTGTTACTAGAAAAAATAAAAGATGAGAAACCAATAAGACTGAACAGCCATAAGGCCTCTGATAACACCAGTAAAGGACCTCTCTTCTTCATCCTGCGAGGTAGCCGATTTCCACAGGAGAGGCCAGCGCCTAGAGATGCAACCCTTAGAATTGACACCTAGTGCTCAACTCAAATCAAGCAGTTGGAGAATTAAACAAGTTGAATGAAGATATATCGGTTAAGTCGCTGGACTGTCTATGGATTTCTGTGCGATCGAACTGTTGAAATGGGTGCTGGAAAACTGTCGTCCAGCAGAGGGATTATTCAAAACAAGCAGGGAGGAGTGATGTGCTTTGAACGTGACGGTTTATGCTGGGGCCTGTTGCAATGAAAATAGGACATGGCGACATAGACTGTATCGATGTGGTGAGCCTCCAAAATCGTTTTGATATAACGTATTCAACTCTCCGTATAATGCTGTTCATAAAAATCAGTAAACCAACAATCCTGGCCTAGAAGCATAATGCCCCTCATGAAACCATGATGTACCAATAATCTTTTCCTATTCGCACAATTCTGTTCGTGAAGTCAGTGTACCAGCGATTTTGCACTAATAGTTTAATGCTGTTCATGAAATTATTGTATCAGCAATCCTGACATAGTTAATTATTGCTCTTCATAAAAGAATGCCAGTAATCCTGAACTAATACTTAGCAGTTTCTTTATTTGAGCAGTATTCTTCACCAATTAAGAGCAATTATTTAATTATTGTTTACTTACAAAAGAGGATTTACAAAAAAAAAAATCGGCCACGAAGCGTTTAAGTTGTTCGAAAGGAAAAATAAATTGAGGTTAGAAATTTAGTCATTCTTCTTGTATGTTTGAAAACATGAAAGATTTTATGTTTATAATATTAGTAATTTGACCTTGCCCATCAACTCAAAGTTTTACGTTGTAAGGCTGTTCTAATTAACAGTCGTCTAAATGTTATAATGTCAAATGTACGTTTTATATTTCACACATTAAAATACACATTCCTGAAACTTAATCTTTTTAACTGGTCTTGGAAGTAAAATTGTAATGTGCTTTTCCATATATACACAATATAATCTTTTGAAAAAACAGATGGCTTTAAGAGCCATTATTTTAGACTTCTAAATTTAAAGTCTACTGTTCCAGAGGTTTATCTTAGAATAAGCAAATCATCTTACAACTAGCAAGGAAAATCCACTAAATCCATAGTTTTCGTGAGAATTCTAAACATAGGGTAATACCCAACCCTTCTTTCACCCATAAGGTATTCCCAAAATCATAAAATGCTAGCACGAAGACCAAGTGTTATCAATGAAAACAATTCACCCAAAATGGACAGTGACTACCATGTTCCGAAAGAAATGTTCTTAACGGAACAAGCGTTATCAATGAAAACAATTCACCCAAAATGGACAGTGACTACCATGTTCCGAAAGAAATGTTCTTAACGGAACAAGCGTTATCAATGAAAACAATTCACCCAAAAT
>NW_013666160.1:376687-400987 GCF_000517525.1 Limulus polyphemus
ATGAAAACAATTCACCCAAAATGGACAGTGACTACCATGTTCCGAAAGAAATGTTCTTAACGGAACAAGCGATATCAATGAAAACAATTCACCCAAAATTGACAGTGACTACCATGTTCCGAAAGAAATGTTCTTAACGGAATAGCACTTTCGTAACTTCTTCCTTCTTCCTTCAGGTGGAAATAAAATCATTATTAAAAGTTTTCAGACGACTTGAATGAGAAACGAAAAAAATTTACGACGTTTCGATAAGATTTTGTCCTCCTCAGGTACAAGTAGTTTAGAGAGATATACGAGTTTATATACAGTTTAGAAGTTTATATATACACTTTATGAGTAAAGTGATAACACCAATGTTAGACGTACCTGTCAAACCATCTGATGCATTACCAACGGACTATCGTGCATTTTGGACAATACTCCTAAAACTTCTGGGAAATAATGGCTGGAGGGAATAACGTGGGCCTTGTTAACAGTATAGAACAAAGAAATCGCATAACAGGTTATTACTTCACAGGCCAATATAGGTATCTGAGTACCCCGGGGTGTTGATTTGAGGTGGTGATGTTTTCTTCAATTAAGATAGTTTCTTTTATTTTGCGTTTATTGATTTTAGGTTCTTTGTTTAAAATTACAGTGTTTTAAATAGATATACTGTGTTTTGTTTTTAGTTGCAATGGTAGTAAACATGGGAGGGTTTGTTATTACGTTCAGTGAATCTGGTTTCCAATTTTCTACCCGTTTCTTCGATGTATTAACATTTAAAAACAATATAATGAAGTATGAACAAGGTTTTTATGCTTAAACTGATTAATTTGATCTTTCTGAAGAAAAGCAAACTGGAGGAAATTAATGAAAATAGGGGAAAGCCTGCATAGATTAAATGAAGCATGAAGTTAATAAAAAAACTCTCAAATGCTAGTTGAGTAATATGTTACGTCCTCAAGGCGAATAATCACCACAAAAAGTTTTTTTAACAATTGTTTTAACTGGATTTAGAGACACTGACAACCTTCAGGTACGGTCAGTTACTCCGAATTCCAGGATCAGCAAGTTCTGAAGCCAATTTTTCCAGAAAAAAAAACAACAATTCTTATTTGTGTGTCGAAATAGTTCAACTGTATCACAACGAAACCTCAGTCATATCATTGCGGATTTTTGCAATAGGTAGAACATCAGACAATAATCAAAGAGGTCTTAGACGTACCTGTCAAACCATCTGATGCATTACCAACGGACTATCGTGCATTTTGGACAATACTCCTAAAACTTCTGGGAAATAATGGCTGGAGGGAATAACGTGGGCCTTTATACCTTAGCTCAGACTACTTGTGTAAAATTTCAGTAATATATCGACTTTATTAATCTAGTGAAACATGGAAAGTATTAGGTAAGAAAAAGCATTAAAAACTTCTTCAAAATATGTTGTCAACTTTGTGTATAAAGTCTGAAATCGGTTATTAACGACTAAAAACTATTTTCTAAATATCTAATTTCATACTTCCTCGTCGTGAATTTCTGATAGAGGATTTGGTTTCCTTCAAGGTAATAATTTTGTGAATAGCAAGAAATCTGATTAGCGCACCTAGGAAACAACCACACGCAAAATAGAAACAAAACTGAAAAAAAGCAATTACTAACATATGCTAATGATGTACAATTATGATTTTATCAATTAACAAGCAATCATAAATTTCAATAGTTTAATTTAATATGATATAGAAACATTATGAAGTTGTTTAAATGCAGTTTTCCAGTTTATTTATCTAATGTTTCATTGCACGAATTATTAAGTTCGTTTTGTTTTTAACGCAAAGCTGTGCTCCACGGGGAATCGAATCCCGGGTTTTAGCATTGTAATTCCACGAGTTTACCACTGACCCATGAGGACTCCGAATGATTAAAAAATATAAAAAAGTAAGGAATGTTCATGTGAATATTTCTCAAGAAAAGTGTTATTAGAATTTCAAAATGTTTGCATATCAAGCCTAAGAACTTTTTAAGGATATGCAATTTCCATATTTTTCATTAAACAAGGAATGTTTTTGAGAATTAAAGTTCTGATTCACAAAAAAAGAGAGTTCTTGAAGGCAAATATATATTTTTCTGAAATATGTATAGAATTATGTGTATGATATGAATACACAGTGTTGAAATATGTTACTTCATATTACACCACTGAATAGGCGGAAAGTGGGTTGCTAGGCTTAAAAATCAGAAAGAGATACGGATTTGACTATAGGAAATCCTTAAAGAGCTTTCATAGCACCATCCGACCACAGCTATATCATAACATGAGAAAAGTATATTACATGTCAGCAGTTTATATCCATGAACATCATTATTGTTCTATTTGTTTTCACACTATTGAGTATATGAGAGAAGATAAGGTCAGCGTTATTTGTTGTTGTAGATTATTTTTTATCAGGGTTTTGAAAGAAGGTGAAAGTAGAATCAGAAAAAGAACCATGGGACAAAATTTGACCATCTCTGTCATATGACTGATTTTGATATCTCAGTCGAGTTGTTAAAACCTTCAGTCGATAAATATCAGTCCTGTTTATAACCGAGCGAATGGAGGGCCCCGTCAAAAGTAATTACATTAGGCATAGTTTAAACAATTTTTGAGGCTGAACTCTTTGTATGCTGAATGAACACACTTGATTCACTCTTGGCAGTCGGTATAGTGAAGGTACATATAAATATGTTCTGCTGACAGGAGGAAATATGCAGCTGATATAGGTTGACAGACGATTGAGATCACAATACATCAGGTAAGATGACGATTGTTGGCCCCTAATGATCAACTCACGAAGAGTTATAGAGAATTAGAAATTACATTGTAGGTACGAGATATGACACGTTTGTCAGTTGTTCTATTTTACACAGTATCTGCTGTTGAATTAAATCTCTCCTAAACAAAGACATTACTTGCAGATGCATAGCTGGGGCCATAACCAATCGCCTTCAGTACATTCTGGTACTTTCGTCAACCTATTTTTGAACATTCTGTACTCGCATAAAGGCAGCTAGAGACCACACAACAGAACAGGGAACATAGACACCTTTTCTGAGTGTTGAATACCAGATGTTGACATAACAGACTATATGTTCCTACACTATGTGGAAACTGTATTATTTTGAAGTTAGCGATGTCACTACGTATACATAAATTCCGCATCTCTAGAACTTAGAGAGAGCGCTAATTTGTGGTGGAGTCCATCACACATGCAAGAGTAATATATGACATAACTTAGTGTAAGGAAGGTAAGAACTTAAAATCAACTGTTAGCCACGTCTTAACGATCATACTTGAAAAGCTAAAAATATAGACACTAAAACAAGCAATGTATGGATGTAGGAAATGTGATGAAAAACACATTTTACTGAGAGAATCAAGTAAATGAAAAACTAATTGAACAAAGGTCTAAATTTGTATCTTACTTGGAAAGGTCTTTCTTGTATTTCTCTACAGGCTGAAAACTGTAATATCTGACTAGTTCGAATCCGCTTTAATCTGTATATAGTTATGTGCCTAATACGTTACCCCAGTTGATTCTACAAATCATTATATGAAGCATTTTCGCTTACTTTGATGCCGTTAAAAATTATTTGAAAGTTTGTGAACACCATAAAGACATTTTTTACACATGTCAGTGTAAAATGTAGATTTATCAGTACTTTAGTAGTAAATTTTCTAACTGCTAAATAACTAGTTGTTATTATTAACGTCTCTATGGGCTCATCTTGAATATTTGAGGCAAAACAATGTTTCACACTTTTTTAGAATTTTGTTGTTGTTTTTAGTTCATATAGTAAGTGTGTAAATAAATCTTTATTTTTCTTCTTCTTCTTCTTATAGTGTTGTGATTTGGAACATAGTATTACTGAATAAACATTGGATCAAATCAAATTGAATGTAATGTGTACATTTTTGAATCTAATTGATATGTTACTAAATATAATTTGTAATTGTTATTTTAGAACTTCTTAATGTAATACGTAGCCAGTTACTCAATAAACTGGCCAGAGAGGTAGCGATAGATTCCTGTAAAAAATAGAGACATTAATTTTGGTATATATTTTATAATGATTGGAGTCCCCCCCCCCCTTTGAGTTGCAACTCATTACAGTTTTAGTTATTTCTGCCAAATTTCAATATATATATGAATATGTTATCGCTGCCGATTAATTTTTTGAGTTGCGCTGTAGTGACCTGTTATTTTTTAAATGTCTACTGAACTCTCATTTACTATCTTTCCGCCCCGCCACGATTTCTCTGTTAAACTATAAGCCTGGAACGAATGACTGTTTTTTGTAGTCATATTTCTTGTTAAAGTCTCTGTACTGAACAATGTTTCGTTGTTTCTAGTTTTAGTGACCTTGATGAAATATGTTTGAAAGATATAATTTGTCTTTTTTGTACAGAACGAAAAATAAAAAATAAATTTTGGCGTTACTAGATTCTACCATGCAGGGCTTTTCTCTTCCCCATTAAAAAAAGGTCATTTTGGACATATAACCACAAACTCACTTACATGGTTAATGTTGCATTTTGTATAGCCTAAAACGATAATTTTATCCACCAAACAATCTATTCTTGGGTTTAGTATATTAGTTGTGTTAAATATTCAAGATTAATTCTGACATAGTTGTACAATACAAAATGGGGGGGGGGGGCAATGAATTAGAATTAAGCAATCGTTAATTAACGTTATATTTCTATTAATCACATGTTTATTCATTATATCTTGAAAATATACAACTGGAGTGAGCTACAATATGAAATCATGAGAGGACGATTTGCTTGTTACTTAAAATACATTAGTAGTTTCGAAACGCTAAGCCTACATTTTAAGACGCTCATCAATCTTTCATATAGACATCGATGTAAAAATATTTTCATTAAATTCGCTTCATTACCGGTGCAAGTATAGCGTGGAAGAATGACTTGGAAACGTACGTCGACTCACGCAAATTCTTTGTGGTTGTATAGCGGAAGATCCTTGATTACAAACATTAATACAAAATATTAAATATGGTTACATAATATTTGAATATTTCAAACTTAATCTTATTCTTGCGAACACTTAAATACAGCTGTATATTTT
Organism: Limulus polyphemus; assembly: GCF_000517525.1. Taxonomy (NCBI): domain Eukaryota; kingdom Metazoa; phylum Arthropoda; class Merostomata; order Xiphosura; family Limulidae; genus Limulus; species Limulus polyphemus. Next base: position 381,799 of record NW_013666160.1, read on the forward strand.
TTGAAAATTTTTAAAACAGTTAGTTTATCAGCTACAAATGAGAATGTCAATATGAAAATCTAAATATTTCAAACTGAACTAAAAGTTTCCTTAAGAATATTTCAACCTACAGCGTTGTCTCGTCATTTGTGTTCGATCATGCATCAGAATAAAAGCAGATATCTAGTATAAACACAAATCCGTATGATTTATGATGTTAGGGTTGTGTAAAAGTAAACATTTACAATAAGAGCACAGTTAATCACTCTTTGGTGAATAACAAATCTTATATGTACCAACGAAACCTTAACTCTTTGAAAACAACAACAAAAAACTTTAATTATTAACAACAACAACACATTAACTACAACTATTTGTTTACCAGAAAGGATGGAATGTTTATATAAGTAGTTTTTGAAAAATATCTTAGCTTCAGATTTACTATCAAAGAATTTGAATTAGAAGAACATTTTTTTTAAAATAAGAAACTTCGGGATATACAACATATATTCATATCAGATAGAACAAATCCATGTACACTTAGCATGCTTATCTGTATATATAAATATACAAGTAGTTTTATTTCGAAAATGCTGGTTAAAATTTTCGTAAATCATGATCAGAGAAGGCATCATGAAGATTTAAATCTCAGATCCTGGCAGCTTCACAAGTACATGCTTTGAAGAACTGCCGATATTTTCATAGACGAAAATACATATATTAATATTTTTCTTTGGGAGAAATTAAGAAACAGTGCAAGAACAAAGCTATTTCTAGCATATATTCTTGCTTGAAATATTTGTCTTATAGTAGCCCTTAGCAATACTTAAAGATGGTGGGAACGCCCCCTGTGGACTGCTAGAGATGTCCACCAAGTGGCAAGCTCTTGTTCTTCGCAAGCGACCATATTCATCATCTAACCACAGGGATTGGAGGGCTCGTGATTGCGTGATTCGTCATCGCTTTTGATTGCCGAGCTGTAGCGTATGACATAAGATACATTATTACCTCATGTTCTGGTAACATCAGAGAAAAGATGAAAGATCCAATTTTGTTTTTTTTTCTACTCCCCACCCCTTCCAGCCCATTTTTTGTTCAATAACAAAAAGCATTCCAACCACACGTTTATTATCACCATTTGATCCTACTTTATTCGTGTTGTTCTACCTATCCGTTAATCAAGCCTCAGTTTTTCTTAGATACAGAAAGAGAGGTTTATGTTTAGGCTCTTGAATACATGAATGTGTAGTCATCGTACGTCAAAAAAATCTGTAATATGCTAAACTGGAGATCATCGCTAAATTTTGTTTGCAGTGAAATGAATTGCTTTTCTTTATTTTCTCCAGCTTTATAATAAAGATAAGCATATTTTTCAATAGCATTAATGAAAATCATAGCATAAACAGAACAATAAAACAGTGACGATAAAAATAATAATTAAAAACAAAGTTTTTTTTTCTAAATCGAGAAGTCTTAAAAAGAAATATACTATAAAGCTTGAAGTAAAAACTGCAAATAAGATTATACCATCATGATTGTACTGACATTTGCATAGGTTTTTAATAATACTTAATTGGTTTTATTGAATAGAACTATTGGTCAAAACTGCAGAAAGCGTATTCATTTTCGGACATATTTGTTGAGCATTGCATAGATATACAAGAACAAAATAATTAGCTAATTGTTTACATTATTCGTCCCAAAACACGTGGTTCTACTGAAAAAGTGAAAGTTTTGTAGGTTCTTTATTTATTTGTTTGCTTAAATATAATTATTAGTATTTGATAATAATGTGTATAATATATGTTGAAAGGAGGTTTTCGAAAAAAGAAAGCACGTATAAAAAAAGAAATCGCTTCTAAAACATTGTTTAACTGATGTAATTATTGTTACATTGAATATAAATAAAGTAAAACTGTACACAATACTTTTGAAAGATTAATGAATTAGATAAAACTTTCAAAAGATATTCTTATTAAAAGACTTATCGTGTTCAGCGTTTCTTATGGTCTAATAATAAATGTTTAGAACACCGCCTCAGATATTTACTCAACCTGAGGGTGTTATAAACTATCAATGATTTATTCAGTTGAAGCTTACAATCTTAATAATAAAAATAAAAAACAATTTGATGAACAAGTTAAAAAACACGAACATACAGTATATTACGATTTTTATATTAGTGTACTCTAGTGTTGTCCTAATGAAATGTCACGCAACCATATTTGTATTTATGTAAAACTTATAAGTATAGAGAGAAATCACCTAGTGAACATAACCCACTGCTAATCCTTGGGCTACTCTTGTCCGACAGAATAGTGTGGATTGACCATCATTCATTTATACATCATCCAGAGTCGCAAAGTGCGGAGTTTGTTTGTCCCTTCTCGAATTCAATAACAAAACATTATGGCACTAGGCAGTAAGTCTTGGATCGATGGTATTTCATAAATTATGTTTGTGGCTTACAATCTTAATAATAGAAATAAAAAAAGAACAATTTGATGAACAAGTTAAGAAACATGAACATACAGTATATTACGGATTTTCATATTAGTGTCCTCTAGTGTTGTCCTAATGAAACGTCACGCAACCATATTTGTATTTATGTAAAACTTAAGTATCTGTATATACAAAGATTGTGTGTGTTTTGGTAAAATCTAACGAGTTATTTGCTTCTTCATTTATTTTCATAGTTATTTCGAGTGATGTTCCTAATATAATACTGCGTAAATTAAAACTGTTATTGTTAGGTTTTACATTTTATTAAAAACAGTCACAGGAATTATTGAACCATTAAACTGGGGCGGGATTAAGAAGACTTAAGAATGCCTTTCTTCTAATCCTTTGGTGACCCTACACGAACTTTAAAACCCAAATATTATATTGCAAAATTAGCACATTTATATGTAAATTTTTAAGATGGTCGTTTAAATGGTAAACAAATGTACTTCGTCCAGAAAAATAAGAGAGGCCAATGAGTAACATTCTCTACCCACATGAACTGTATCTGTGTGATGTATTTTGATGAGGTTTAACGATCCAGAATCAGACAACAGTAATACATAATTTATATTGTTGAAGTTGCTACTGCGAGGGATGTGTAGGAAGATCGTTAAAACGAAGTATTTTGCAGTTTAATGTTACACTCGCATGCCAAAAATTACCCAGATTCTCAGTTTTGTTTTTTCTGGTATTTACGTTCTCTTATTAATTAACTGAAATATTTGCTAAATATTTCAATAAAGATAAACGTTATAAAACATTGAAGAGATATACCGATTCAAACCTTAACTGAATACTACCTTGATGTTTCAACTCATCACTTCTCTCGTTAGCACACTCTAATCAATATTCAATTTATTGTTTTCATTTGTTGGATCGATCTTCCATTAAACCCCAAACAAAACTGCAAATATTGGACCTGCCTTCGCCGTATACGTGAAGGGTGTAACACGAGTTTTCACATTTCATGTGCAGGGTTTAACAGTAGTTCCAGTTTTCACATTTCACCTGAAAAAATTGAATCTGCAAGCATCTTTCGAAACAGATCAGCTATTCAACTTTTTAAAGGTACACGTATATATGTAGACAAATTACCAACATGATCTGTAGATATTAAAATGTGCTTTTCCATAGAAGCTAAAACTACAAGGGTACTTCAAAAAACGTTTTTTTAACTCTTGAGACGTTCAAATATGTGTAGAAAAATTATCGATACGACTTTAAAATATTAAAATATGTTTTTCCTATATAGCTTAAAACTGTTTCTAGGAAAGAGTCGAATGATGCCTTTAAGCATTTTTCATAATTACAAGACAGAAATTAATCCAGATGCTAAGGTTACAATGTATACGTGTATAAGAAAATAAATTTGCTACAGAAATTATATTTAAGGAAAAATTAAAATTTTATTATCACTTGTTACCTATGGTGGTTAGCATGCTCAGACTGTCAATCCGATGGTTCATGCTTTCTTCCCACAGAAAGACGCTCAGTGGGTGTGCCTGAAGATTCATGATCAAATTCAACTATTCAGTCAGACAAAAATAGTGAGAGAGTTGGCGATTGGTGCTGTTGATCAGCTGCCTTTCTTCTACACTAAGTTCAGTATTAAGAACGACCATGTTTGTAGCTTTGCACAAAAATTCTGAAAGAAACAAACACAGAATAATTCGTGCACATAATGACAGTTTAGATGCTAAGTGTTTGAACATGTATATCTACACACCTATTTTATTTCAACTATGTAATAGTATCGTCTGAATAGTTTTTCATGATATTCTTGATAAGGTAGTAGATTAAAATTTTCTCAGCTATACAATATGTATACAAGAAACACATGTCCTGCTTGTCCATCTAGGCTGTCCCTTCCACTAAACCAAATTTCAAATATAACTGAGACACTCAAAGACAGCTCTTATCATTAAAATATTTATCAAGCTTTCCCTTAAACTCCCATAAATTAAACTACATCCACCAAATCTTAAAAAAAATATAACTTAGAAAAATATAACTGTTTTAGTTGAAGATTACTCCTACTCTTCCAAAATTTATATTTGTGTCCCCTTTTCTTACCATTCTCACGATTAAGTACGAAAAATAGATGATACATCAACACTACCAATTCCCTTAACAAACATAAGCACCTCAATTAGATCTCCTCTAACTTAATTCTTCAAGAGAAAACAATTTCAGAGATCTTAATCCGTCCTCGTATGGCAACCTTTCCATCCCAGGAATCATCCTAGAAGCCCTCTTCTGAACCATTTCCAAAAATTCAACGTCCTTCCTAATGTAAGGAGAATTAAAATAAAAAAAATACTCGAAATATGGCCTAACAAATATCCATACAATGACATTATAACCTTTTAAAACTTATATTCACTATTTCTGTAAATACAACCTTGGATAGATGAAGAGAGTGGTGAACTAGAACACCAAGATCCTTTTCTTCCAGAACACAGCAATTTTATATATTCTATGAACTATTCCTTTATCCAAGTTATTCATGTAAATCAAAAAGAGCAAAGGTTCTAACAGTGAACCCCGAGGTACTCCACTCGGAACATTAATCTTGTGTCATTGAACTCAATTTAAGACAATCTTCTGGTTTCTTCCATCCAAACAGTTTTCTATCCAAAGAGCACAGTGGTTTCTAAAATGTCTTCAATTTCTGTAAAATGCAAAGCATTCTAACTTTGAATGAAAGTTAAATGTGATTCGATTAGCATGATTTTCTCGTCAAATCAATATATACATTCCAGATACAACAAAGAACGACACCATTTAGGATATGGACATAAAATATCCTCCTGACTATTTATGATATATAGAGGATTAAGTAGGCAATATTAAAACGATTTTAATTATACAAATCAGCAAGTCACCTGATAACCACAAAGGAATATGAATCAACTTGAGGTACCAACACCATCCAGAAACAAACCTGCAACAGGTTGTAACACAGCCACACAAAGGTAAGTCGGGCGTCTTGTAACACGTGAAAATACACGAAAATAAAGTTCAAGGGCAAAAGTCGTTTTCACAACCAAGAAAGATCTCCGTTTGGAAAAGCCACATGCGTTCATCCATCGCATACCTTAAGCAGCTGGAGTATGAAACAAGTATTCATGCTTGCCATACCAGTCAAGTCGCTGGAAGCAGCGGCTGTGTATACAGAAGTTACTTCCACAATATATCCGTTCATCCATCGCATACCTTAAGCAGCTGGAGTATGACACAAGTATTTATGCTTGCCATACCAGTCAAGCATAATGGAAGTAGGGATGAATTGTTTGCTTTTAGAAGTCTTATAGCGGAGTCTCCTGCAATGGAAACTATACTGAGGGCTGTTATTCAGAATAAAATGTTCATAAGGTTGATTTAAACAACCAATATTCACACGATATAAGGTTTACATTGTTTACAAGTATATTGAACAAGAAATAGCATCAATTAATGGACTGGATAAAATTTTACTAAACTAGATGTACTTGCGCACGGCCCCAGAAAAATAAAACCAAGATTAACACTAAGAAATATTTTTATTACTTGCTTTTGCAGCTTATATGTCATGCGATGTTGTAGCCTACACGACATAATTCTTCTTGTGATTCATGGCATGCGCACGTTTTGCTGAGATCACGAGAGTACAAATTGCAACGTTAAGAGTCCTTTATGTGATGTCATTTTAGTGTCTATTGACTGACTGACAGACAATATTACTGTATATTGGTGCGAGTGGTTAAAACAGGTACATTAAGGAGGCCTTAGGCCCCCCCCCCTTTCGGGGAAATAGCATGAAAATTCGTCAGTTTATCGATTGTCATAACCTTTTACTAAACAAGAAAATATCGTCAGTTAATATACTATGATAAAGTTTCATTTTTTTTTTTTACTGAACGAGAAAATAATAACAGTTGACAAATATAGATTTTGACAATATTTTCCGGGATGTAGATAATATCTTTTTAAGTATCACATTACCATTTTCTAGCATCCTTAGCATTGGAATATAATCACTTATCATTCATTAGTGTAAATGCTAAATATCATACAATAATTGTAGGTGTTAACCATTTAAACCAATGCTTTAAAAAATTACAACAGTAACAAAGAACTAATAATTAACGTACCCTCACTAGTTAAGCCTAACCGATTATTTACTATCACAGGATCTTTCGTTTTAGTAAAAAAAAAATATTTTTTTGTGATTAAAAACACAAAAACTTAGCTGTTGAGTTATAATTTATTACGTTTACAAAAATGTCTTCAACATTAGATTATATATACATAGATGTTTTATCATGAATAACATTTATTTTATTTTTTCTGGATTTTAATTTTTACAGTTGTTTCGTAACGATGTAGGATTGTTTAAAAAACTAAAAGAACAAAAACGAAAGAAAGGTGAAAAACTGAGTTAACCACAGTATGACAGTGTTTCATTTCTGTTAAATTGAGCACATAAAAACTTAATAGATTTCCATTTTCTAAAAATGCCGCTCTTTTAAACTCTTCATAACTAATTATGTACTTTCTTGTTCTGAACGAAGCACGAAAACTAAGGATTAAGAACGTCATTTAAACAAAATCATTACTTAAAGAAATATGATAAACGATTAGGTCATACATTATACATACACCAATTGCTGCTATCTTCAAAATTTATGATCGTCCAGTAAAACCTATTATCTGTCATAAAAATGGGGAACATCTTGTTAAGACCTTACTGCTTAGTTCTTGTTCAAATTACACCATGCTAATAAAATAAGTGAACCGAACGTTCCCGGATCTAAATCAAATTCAATCGCGTGCGTGTTTCGAGACTGCGAGTTTGTCCATTTTTCTCAGTTTGATGGATAAGGAGGAAGGTAAATTATAATTTATCACTGTCATTCGTCTAATTGTACCATATTTGTTTTAATATGAAATAATATGGACATTGCATCATGATGGCTTGCTTCTTAATATACTTAGAGTTTAATCTAAAATGTAGATTACAAAGGGAAAAAGCAGCTCAGAAGAAGCCTTTGACACCTAAAAGTTTGTTACTCTAAACAGACACGTTTCGATTATGAAAACTAGTAAACGACAATACATTAATATTGATAATAACAAAATAGTTGTAAACATTCTAATAGCTTATCATTTAAAATCAAAATATAACTAAATTTTACTAAAATCAAGTTTTTACATGTGTATGTATACTGTATCCAAGCAATAGTACAGCGTATTGGGAGATTTTATTAGCTGATTGTACAACACGTTTTAAAAATGAAAGTTTGTTTGTTTGCATAACATGCTGATTCTTGCTACTGTTTATGATTTGTTTGTTTTTTGAATTTATGCACAAAGCTACACAATGGGCTATCTGTGCTCTGCCCACCACGGGTATCGAAACCCGGTTTCTAGCGTTGTAAGTCCGCAGACATACCGCCGTGCCAGTGGGGGCATTTTTGCTACTAAGTATGTCAGAATTATAAATAATATTCAACGTTAAACTGGTACACAATGAAAATCATTTTATTTAGGCCTATCTATGGCTTTCAAAAAGTTGACGACTACATGTTTCGACGTTACAACGTCATCCTCAGATCTTATAGATAGGGCAATTAAGAAATTCACTAATACTATAATAATTGATCCAGTTAGTACTTTAAAACCTAATTATTCAAAATTAGAAAGGAAGGCTTAGTCTTATCATATGTTCCAGGTTTAACTACTAGTTCATTTAAGGTATCCAAAAAACAACAGATATTCTTCCCTATATTTAAACCGATAAATTAGATGAATCAAATCTTAGGTACTACGAAAGACGAAATACATTTAACTGTAAAAACTGGAATATATAAAATAGAATGTGAATGGGGAAGCATTGACATTGGTCAGACACAACGTAATTTAAAATACCGCTTAAATGAGCATCAGGGATATGCAAAAAATAAAAAAAACTGAAAATTCATCCATAGCAGAAAATGTACAGGAAATACAACACACAATATTATGGAAAAAAAAACTGTAACATTAGCTCAACCTAACAGTGTAATAGGTAATAATATTCGTGAATCGTTAGAAATAATAAAACACAAAAAAGATCATGTAGTATTAAGTAGAGATGAAGGTATGGCGAATAATTCTGAAAGAACGTGGATTGATCTCCTTTGAATGGTTCAGCGTGAATGTATGAAGAATAACATACAGGTCAATGACCTACAAGTTATAAATACTTTGGCAATTGTCTTGTAATTCACTCCTGAGGATGATGTTGTAACGTCGAAACATGTAGAGTCGTCAACTTTTTGAAGGCCATAGATAGGCCTAAATAAAACGTTTTTAATTGAGTACCAGTTTAACGTTGAATATTATTTATGATTTTAACTTTACACACAAGTGCCAAAATACTATAATTAAGTATGCCAGCTTAGAATGTTGACTTGTGGCACCATAACTTTAGTTTAGAATACTAGTTTGAAGCAACAAGTTGGTCAGTTTACAACATTGGTATATAATAGCACATTCGCATGTTTAGAATATTGGTATATAATAGCACATTCGCATGTTTAGAATATTGGTTTGTGTCAACATTTTTGCCAGTTTGTGGCAACACTTTAAAATATTGATTTGTGACAGCATGTTCGTCAACATGAACTATTTATTTGTAAGACTATATTTAAATAGTTTAGAACATGTACTTATAGCAGCACATTTGTAAGATTAGTATATTGACTGTGAGAGAAGTTTGTCAAATTACAGTATTAACTTAAAACAATAAGTTCGTCTGTTTAAAATGTTGATTTGTGACAGCATGTTGCCAGTTTAGAATAGAGATTTGTGACAGCATGTTGCTAGTTTAGAATAAAGATTTGTGACAACATTTTTAACAAGTTAAAATATTGATTTGGGCCTACATGTTTCCCAGTTTAAACGCCGATTTGTAACATAATGTTCAACAGTTTAGGATATAGATTCGTGACAGAATAATTGTTAATTTATAATATTGATTGTTGAAGCACAATGGGTTATCCATGCTGGGCCCATCAAGAGTACCGAATACCAGTTTTTAGCGTGAAAAGCCTGCATACATATCGCTGAGCAGCTGGAGGGCTATTTTTTAAACAAAACGTTTGTTATTTTAAAGTATTGACTTGTAGAAAATTGTTTGTTCGTTTATAATATTGGTTTGCGAAAGAATATTGATTTGTGGCAGCGGTTTTGTCACTTTAGAACATAGATTTATGCCGGGATTTTTATTAGTTTAGAATACTGCTTGTGACAGAAGTTGTCAGTTTATAACATTGCTTTATGACAAGACTTTTGTCATTCTAGAATATTGATTTTTGACAGCATGTTCGCCAATTTTGAATACTTTTTAGTAAGACTATACATTTACTGTTTAGAATATTGACATAAGGCAACATGTTCATAAGGTCAGAATATTGACTGTGGAAGCTATTTTGTCAGATTACAATATTTATTTAGGACACGAAGTTTGGTAATTTAGAATAATGATTTGAATTAGAATTTTTATCAAGATTGTGCATTGATTGTGGCAGCATTTTGGCCATTTGCCAGTTTAACATACTGATTTGTTATAGTATGTTTGTAATGTTTAGAATAATGATTTGAATGAGCATTTGTATCAAGTTATAGCATTGATTGTGGCAGCATGTTTTGCCAGTTTATTATACTGATTTGTTACAGTATGTTTGTAATGTTTAGAATAATGATTTTTGACAGCATGTCAATGATTCTTTTAGAGGTAAACATATTTAAACCTCACCCGTTTCTTAAACTTCACAGAGAGACAATACCGTTTTTGTTCATTTTCAATACATGACAGAACCAATCAGAAAGATGAGATATTCAATCCCGTAGATAATCAAAATATCAGAACAAACTAAAACTACGAAACCTCCAATCTTATGTTGTTCAGGACAAAGTACATATATGATGACATCTTTAATCTTACCGTTACTTACACTAAAACTATCTCATCTTCAAATACATCACTAGTCGGAACCCTAACTACAATGTCGTTTAGATGAAACGTAAACTAGAGTACTTTTGATTTTACAGTTGGTCAGAGGAAATGTAAACTATTTGATTTGTGACAGCATGTTTCTCAGTTTAGAAATCTGAGAAGTATGGTACCATGTATGTTAGTTTAGAATATTAATTGTGGCAGCATTTTTGTCAGTTCAAAATATTGATTTGTAACATCATATTTATATTATTTAGAATATTGACCAGTGGCAGCAAGTTTCTAAAATTGATAATTTTGATACTTGGAGTAGTTGCTCAGATTACAGTACTGATTAGGATAAGAATTTCGCCAGTTTTCTTAAATTACAATATTCATCAGCACAAGAATTTCGCTAGTTTTCACAGGTTACAATATTGATTAGGGTAAGAAGTTCGCAAGTTCAGAATATTGATTGTGGCAGCATTTTTGTCAGTTCAGAATATTTGTTTCTGACACTATAGTTTTCAGTTTGAATATTGAATCGTGGCAGCATGTTTATTAATTTAGAATAATGATTTGTAGCAGCATGCTTGCTAGTTTAATAAATTGTTTGTAGCAGTATCTTCGTCCGTTTCGAATGTTGATTTGTAGCGCAACGTTTGTATTGTTTAGAATAGTGAATTGTGTCTGTATGTTTGCATGTTTAATGTGTTGTTTTTTTATTTGGAGAGTCATAAAATTGTGTTCCGAACAAGAATTAGATACTGAAATACTATTGTTGAAACATGTAGCAGTTAATAGAGGGTTTTACCCATATATCATTGATAGTGCAGTTAAAAACATTATGTAGCAATTGTTTGATAATGGTAAATAGTTTAAAGTATCTAGAAAAACACCTTGCACACCATGTTTATCTTGTAAAGTTTTTAATATTACAAAAATAACAACAGAGTTTTATCCTATATATATATATATATAAGCCCATAAATAAGATTAATTAATTATTAAATAAAATTAAGGACAAATTGAATATTATGGAAAAAACAGGTAATTATAAAATAATTTGTGAATGTGGAAACATGTACACAAGTTAGACTAGAAGAACTTGAAATTTAGTGAATGAACATAAGCGAAATGTTAAAAATAAGAAAGATATTTTATCATTAGCTGACATTAGTATAACACAATACATGATTCATTTGGAGAAAATTATGTTATTAGCTCAACCTAAAAATGATCATACCAGAAATATTCGTGAATCATTGGAAATAATTAAATTTAAGAAAAATAATAATGTATTATACAAGGATGAAGGATTGATGGAGCAGAATGTATGTAGATGGCGTGATATACTGTGAAAAAAACATACGAATTGAGATAGAATAGAATTGTGAAATTCTCTTGCGATATTGTTTTCTTGAAGATGATGCGTAAAAGCGTCGAAAAATGTCGAGTATAACGGTGACTATTCTGATACAGTATTTTTAGATTATTACTCAGTACCAAATAAAAAAAATTATCTATTGTGTAAACAAAAATAAGTTGTTTTTAACTGTAGTACTTATTTATTTAAACATGTTCATCAGCTTATAATATTAATTTGTGATAGCGTGTGTGTATTTTTTTAGAATGTTCACATGCAGTAGTATGTTTGCATTGTTCAGAACTGTGATTTTTGGCAACTTTTTTATTTTTTAGCATGTTGATTTGTGGAAGTAGGTTAGTATTGCTTAGAACTTTAATTTTGCAATAACTTGCTCGTCAGTTTATAACATTGATTTTTAGCAACTTGCTTGTTTACTTAGAACACTGATTTGTAATGATATTTTTGTATTATTTAGAATATTGAATTGTGGTAACATACTTGTCAAATCTCAATATTAATTGCGAGAGCAGTTTTGGCATATAATAATATTTATTTTGGACAAGAAATTTGTTAGTTTAGCATATTGATTTGTGATAACATATTGGTTAACTTAGAATATTAAGGTGTGGTAACATTTCAATCTCTTTCATAATTTTTAACAGTTTTGCATATTAATTTTGATAGCATGTTCCTGTGTTTCGAATATATATTTATTTATGACAACATTTGGCCAGTTTAGATCACTGATTTGTAGAAATAAGTTTGTTGGTTTACAATATTTATGTAAAAGCATAGTTGTGCAATAAGAATACTGATTTGAGGCAATATGGCAAAATGTTCGTTGGTTTAAAATATGAATTGTGGCAAATTCGATGACGAGGAGCCCACTTTGAGACTAATAATGCTTGGAGACGGCTTGAATGGGTAATGAAGAAACTCTTTAATATAAGTTTAACATAACAGGAAATGTACAACGTTTCGACAAGATCGAATGATGACAAAACCTTGTCGAAACGTTGTACATTTCCTGTTATGTTAAACTTATAAAGAGTTTCTTCATTACCCATTCAAACCGACTCCAAGCATTATTAATTGTGGCAGTATTTTAGTCACCTCAGAGCATTGATATTTGACAGTACGTTCCTATTGTTTAGAGTACTCATTAGTGATATGGTCGTATTGTTTAGGATATTTTTGTGGCAGCAAGTTTCTCAGTTTAAAATATTGGCTTGTTGGAATTTTTTTTTTTTACTCTAGAATATTTTATCAGTTTAGTATACTGATTTTGAATATTGACTTGATGGCAAAATTTGTCACTTTAGGGAACTGTTTGTGACAACTTGTTTATCAGGTTTAATTTTTTTTTTTTGAAGATAATGTTTGTTACTTTAGGGAACTGTTTGTGACAATTTGTTTATCAGGTTTAATTTTTTTTTTTTAAGATAATGTTTGTTACTTTAGAGAACTGTTTGTAACAACTTTTTTTTTATCAGGTTTAATTTTTTTTTAAGATAATGTTTGTTACTTTAGAGAACTGTTTGTGACAATTTGTTTATCAGGTTTATTATTTTTTTGAAGAGCATGTTTGTTACTTTAGAGTATTGTTTTGCACAAAATTGTTTTTTCAGTCTAGAATACCGATTTTTCAGTACATTATTTAGTGTATTAATATACGTTAGTTTATCAGTCAAGAATACTTGTTTGTGACAGTATATTTGTCAGCGTAGAATACTTATTTGCGACGGTTTGTTTACTAGTATAGAATATCCATAACTGAATGAATGTAATATTAGTTCCGAGTATTGATCAAGGACATTTTACTTTTTGCACTACTTATTTTTGACCAGGGACAATATTTTTTTTGCATCACTAGCTACTTCAGTATATGCGTTTTTATAAATGATTACGAGTCATTTTCTTCGTTATGAAATATGGAGTATTTTTTTTTTTTTTTTATATAGAAGTACCTGAGGCCTAACATATTAAACTTTTTGATATAAGGATAGTTGCTAATGATTGCGTTAGCAATATTTTTAATAAAAGAACATAGTGAAATTAACTGGTATATTCACCGTTCTTAAGGACTAAAGTAACTGAATTTAATGGTACGATATAAAATTTCTTGAAGCTAATATACTGGAAAGTATTGAGGTGTAGTAGGGCAATAATTATTTATCTTGCTTCCCAAGTTACACATTTACTATGGTTTACGTTTTGACCTCATTTATGGTACCATTTCACTAAGACAGGTTGGATTTAGTTTTATAACTAGTTGGACCTTGGCAGCTTAGAGTTTAAAATATATGCTTGTATTAACGTGGATTGAAAAAACAGGCTCACCTTTCACAGTGTGGGCAACCTATGCTTAAGACATGATTGATGACAGGCGATATTGGTCGCGTTTCGTGTGGCTTATTCTCTTTTAGTTACGTTTTATTGGCTGACGTTGGCACTAAATATTTACAGTAAATGTTCAGTAAAAAGGGCTCTAAAACTGCTACCAGGCAGGATAAAGTGCTTAATTATTGTTTTATTGTTTGTATTTTGTACACTAAGAATCTATTTTAGCTCAGACTTCTATTAAAAGAATTTTTATAAGCGAACGTGATATTGATATTTCCAATATGCAGAGGTACTAAAAATTAGGCTTAAAATTAAGTTATACTTTGTTTTTTTTAAGTTTTGAAGTACGTTATGTATGCAGCGGCTATTGATTTTTAATGCAATAAAAATGATTCGTTCGTTTGAAAATAATTTTGATTTCATCATTCATCTTATTTTTAATATGCTGCTGTAACGTACAAAAACTTTTTTATTATTCATTCTGAAATATATGTTTTTTTTAGTGTTTTGTAACGAAACAATAAATGATTGATCACTGTTACTTTAGTTCAACTTTCTCTTACGTCACTTTTATATTTCACAATCTGATGATAAGAGTTCTTGGGAGTCAAACGGTGGTATCTCAGCACCATTAATTTATCCAGGAAGGTACGGCAGATAATCGAAATTTTGCTAGCACTTGGTGGTTCCCATGGCAACGTCGTTGTTTCCGAGTGCAACGAATTATACCTCTATGGTACTAGAAGGACACATAATCAGAACTTGATATATCGATGTATCTTAGGACGTTAAGTGGAACCATTGTGTCTCGATGATGATGGTATTTTGGCTCATACAGTCTTCCCTCCCGCGCCCAAGCTTTCTTCTATCCTGCTCGCATTTCTGGACACTACAATTTAACTTTTTCAATTTCTTTTCCCTCTCACTTCTCCGAGCATTTTAACTCACAGTTGGCATTATTCCTCAATGATACCTTTAGAGAAAAACACATTTAAACCTCACTCGTTCCTTAAACTTCACAGAGAGACAATAGCGCTGTTGTTTATTTTCAACACATGACAGAACCAGTCAGAAAGATGACATCTTCAATCTCGTAGATGATCAGAACAAACAAACTACAATTCCTTCAATCTCATGTTGGTCAGGACAAAGTGTAAATATGATGACATCCTTAATCTAACCGTTACTTAAACTAAAATTATCCCATCTTCAATTACATCATTAGTCGAAGCCTAAACTACCATATATTTGATTTCAATGTCGTTCAGAAGAAACGTATACATCTTTAATATCACAATTATTCAGAAGAAAATAAAATAGGATAACTTTGATTTTACTGTTGGTCAGATAGAAGCTTGAAAGTATGACATTCTTAACATTTCTGTTGTTCCGAAAAGAATTAAGTAAGACATCTTTAATTTCAGTATTGAACAAAAAATTATGACATTTTTTATTTCACTTTTATCAGAAAATGTTAAACTAGAACATCCTGTAATTTCATTCCTAGTCAGTAGAAACTGAAGCTGTTATATCGTTAATATTACTGTTAGCAAGATAAAATTTAACTGTGACATCCTTAGTCTCACTCATGTCAGTAAATTTTAAATTGATAACTTTAATTTCACAGTAGATTAATTAAAATTTGTGCTCTAAATTTTTATTTTTTTTATTTTTTTATTAGAGATTGTTAAAAATAAAGTATTTATTCTCACAGCTTATTCTTCAACAACTGTTCGACATAATTAAAATTATAACATTTTCAACTTCACTATTGGAAAAATTCTCACTTGTATAAAATTTACATATGATCCCTACGTTTGCTAGACTCGCTGTTCAATGGTGCAAATAAATATATATACAACTGGACCTTGTATGTTCTATTTTCTTACAGCCAGGGCGTGATTCAGTGGAAAGTGTGCCGAATTATGAATCCGTAGGTCTTTGGTTGGTGCCTTTTTATTGCAAAATCATGCACCGAAGTTTAGCTAAAATCGCACTATTCGATTAGAGTAGCTTAAGAATAGGCGATGGGTGCTGTTGACTGATTGCTTTCCGTCTAGCCTTTTCAAAATTAGCTTTGCGCGAATATCCGAAACAGAAAGAAACCATATCGATTTTCATATTAGACAATTCAAACCAAAAGCATTGCGGCCATTGTCGTAACAGTTAAAATCTTTATCTGTACAGAACGGAATATCACCGTAGGTTTATTTAGATTTACAAGTATAACTATTTTAACTGTCGAAAACAAGAATTACAGCAATAAACGTTTTGATCAGACTAATGTATGAACACAACAAAATGTTTCACTTTTATTGAAAAACACACACACAAAAATACACTTTTCCTTTTACCAAGTATCGTCATATTGGTCTATACCTCCTCCAATCTACTTAAATAAAATAAATCTAAAAAAGAAACGAATTAGATTGTTTTTTTTTTTTCTATTATTTATTCCTGTAAACTCCCAGTAGAGCATAGGGCCGCAACAACACCTCGCCAACGAAAGGTGTTGTTGCAGTTACTTTTAGCAGGTTGGTTTTTACGGGGTGGAGTTGCTAGCCCCGCGCCCAACCCCTCCTCCTTTCTCATCCTGGCCTATGTAAAGCCATTTGTAAGTATGTTACCAAGTCATTTAAAAAACAGTTGTATCTAAACAACTGTGCTCTTATAATGTTTCATTTATATCAAACGTAAATAAAGTAATACTTTCATCAAAAGTATTGTTACCTATCCAATAAAACTTTGTCCTTTCGTAGTTTTTTTTTTATTGGAAGTTAAAAATAATTGTAAGTCAGAGATAGACTTCTTATGACTTGGTCCTTTTTCGTGCCTGTAATAAAGTAGTATGATAATCATACTCGTAGTTAAAAGCTTTATAAATGAAGATTGACAGAGGCGTACTCTCGGATTACTAAAGTACCAACTAGTGGACTTGGGTTCAAGTCCTAAAATACTGCTAACTTAAACTGTAATATTAAATATCGTCCCGTCATTCTTGTTGTTATTAATCACAAACCTACATAAAGGGCTATCGGTGCTCTGTCCACCATGGGTATCGAAAGTGGTATGTCTAAGTCCGTAGACATACCACTGTGCCACTAGTGGAGGGGGGGGGTCCCTTCATTGTTTCTTGTAACAAACTGATTTTTTTAGATCTGTTGAAAATGAATGTCCAAATCTCAATTAATTCTTTACAGCCAAGTCATTTGAATTTCAGAATTTCTATGTGCCTGTTGTCATCACCAAGGTGATTTTGTAAATGGAACAAGAAGTGTTGGAGAAACACAATGAGATCTGAAAAAGGATGGAGGTGAGAATACCACATTAACATCTTTTTAAGGTTCTTTTTCATATTTCTGTTGCTTTCTATGATACGACTTTATTTAAACTTTTAAACACGTCTCATTAATGTGTCAAATGTAGTATGGATTAGGTAGATAGAATTCAATGTAGTCTTTGGGATTATTTTCATGCCATTAAGCATAATTTGGTAATATCACTGAATTTGCAAGTCAGCATTAATTCAATTTTAAACAATCTTTTCCAATAAAAAGTGTAAACTTACCAATAACTTCATCAAATAAACCCAATTATCTGAAGCTTTACCTTCAATCTACTTTAAAGTAATCTAATTAAAATATGAAGTTCGAAGTTTTGAGATGCCACCTATGTTACACCGAAAGCTGTTTTCACTTAGTACTTTCCCAGTTTACATGCAAGTCAAATCGTTTACGTTAACTCTTCAGTATCTTGGAGCTAAGTTAAACCTGCTAAACACTTTCTACTATATTTCAACTACTCTGCCTTCTAATTTTCAATCCATCACGTATACGAAATAACGATGAATAATCTATACGCCACTAGCAAAACAGCAACACTATAACATACTGTTGCGTCATCGAGGTCACGTGACTGGTGTGGCGCCACCTATTTTCTAGAACTATCCTGTACCTTGGCGAATGCTCTAGTATTTACTAGATATAGGGTAGTCTGGTATATAAAAGAGGGTGACAACGTGACGGGAAGGTAATGTGTGTGTAGGTAATGAGTAATTGAACTGCAGTCAGAGTGAGACGTGTTGTTGAAGTTAACGTTCGTTGTTAAAACGTTTGTAAAAGAGCGACTGTTGAAAATAAGTGTATCGTAAAGTTATATTCGGAAAGAATAAACCAGTGTTATTAAGCAAGGACTTGTGTCGTTAAAGTTTCGTCGGAACGAAGTTACGGAAAAATCAATTAACAAACGGAGACGTAACAATACATTCAGAACACTGTATTGTTATATATTAAAATCATTGTCAGCGCTGAAATCCTGTTCCTTTGCATTAAGTATCGCATGTAAATAAGAAATACCATTTTTTGCATCAAGGTAAAATACATTAAGTAATTACTTGATAAGTAAGGCCTAATGAAATCTATTCTACAAATAAACATTGTTTACAGCAAACTTATTTACATATAAAGTAATCGCGTCAGGCACAAGCTAATATCCAGCTAATAAATGACAATTACATCCATGTTGAGAGTGGATGAAAGTTCTAACATCATTAGATATCATCACATTATCATAAAGAACATTCTTATTCTTCTTACTCTTCTTTGACCCATGCACTCCTTCATCAGCTTCTGTGGCATGTATGGAGCGTGAGCAGTACTCCCCAAGGGAGTGGGATCTAAGGTATTTAAATATACCGTCTATTAAGGTATAGCAGGTTTACTGGTATATAATGTACTCTTGGCCAATTGAACTTTAATAAGGAGTGAATGTAGGTAGTTTTGGATACAGTGGCTGTTTGCAGAAATAAAGATCAGAGCATAATAGTTACATCTGAAAATCTAATAAATACATAGTTAGAAATCCCCTCTTGAAACAAATCTACAAGCATCAACCTCAGAATAGATCATCGAACCAAACAGTTATCTTTACAACATAAAAAACTTAAAATATTGCATCTATACACCTGGAAAAAAGTTAAGCAACCCCCGTGTTTTTTTCAAGTGATTCAGATTCGACGTTCTTGTGACTGATTA
>NW_013666160.1:401921-412369 GCF_000517525.1 Limulus polyphemus
TAATCAGTCACAAGAACGTCGAATCTGAATCACTTGAAAAAAACACGGGGGTTGCTTAACTTTTTTCCAGGTGTATATTATCTTCGCGAACGACCATTAGGGTATATGAAACATTTATGCAAGTTAGATTTCAATAAATGATAGCCTGTTACAAACACAATAAAAAAATTCTGAGGGAACCATTAAGAACAAAGAACGAAAGTTAATAAAGACGAAAACCAAACCTCTCTAAGGCCTTTCTAGTAAAATTTGTTGTATTTGAACTTTCGGACAGAGTTTTGCTTACTTTCTATGTGTACAACCGTTTAATGTAAATTTGAATTCTGACCACTTACATTTTTTTTTAAACTGCTCTACTTTTTTGTCTGCCCTCATAAACACAACGAATTAATGGAGAAGGAAAAAAATATCACAGCATGACAAAATAATTAAAGTTGTTTTTCTTCTTTAGACAGTAATATGTAAACATAAACATTAAAACTTTCTATTTTAATTCAAAATGCATCTTATCTGAAATACACACTTCATGGCTTTAAACACTAGTAAAAATAAAACATCATCCCTCGTGCTGGTATTGAAAACATAGTTCCGCTCAGTTTTTCGAAAATGACAGTTCTCCGATGTAATTATTTATTACAAACAAATGATACTTAAAGTTTCTTACTTTGTACTAGATGTAGTTCAATGTACTTGAAAAGTGGAACGCTCTTATACTGTTGTTGACAGATACATGTGAAGGAAATTTAAACAAGCACAAAGGAAAATCATTTTTCGAGGGAAGAGACAAGTAAAAAAAAAAAAAATGTAAAATAGAATTTTATACATTTAAAATAGCATTCAGTATAAGCGTTATTTTATTAATTTTATCAAACAATACATATGGCATTTTGTTAATTTTATCACACAACACACATGACATTTTATTAATTTTATCACGTAGTGCACATGACATTTTATTAATTTTATCACGTAGTGCACATGACATTAACAAATTTATCACGTAATAGATGATGTGGCATTTTAGCTTTGGGCAATGTAAATCGATATTGCACGTATATTATCCTTGTTTATTCAGAGGATAATAGCTTATCCAGTTAACAGTTTTCAATTAAATATATACCATCAAAACTAGCTTTAAAATGAGACAAATACTTCTATTTTTGAGTATCAAAAAACGCTGTTTGTGATCGAGCATGGCTTATTCGGGCATTATAAATATTATTTATTTATTTTCCATTTTAGGAACAAAACAACATCTCTAAATGTTCTTTAGAAAGCTGTTCAGATGTATAACCTGTCCAGTGAACTGACGATTAGATGACATTTCGATCCATTTCCACGTGTTTTAGCCATGTCTGACAGAGATACATTGGAGTAGATCGAAACGTTGTCAAATCGCCAGTTTCCCTGGCTAGGCAGGTTGTCTCCTTTAAATAACTTTCAAGTACGTTACCAGCCATGTACACTTTTCCAAAAATGTGTAAACGTTGCTTAGCATTATCACCATACTTATGTCTACTATATATACATTCAATTAATCGTAAGATATTTGATTGTTATTCGTTTCTAATTTCTCTAAGCATGAAATATTTCTCTTAATTTGTCATTTTTTACTATATTGCTGGAACATGAACCTAACTCACTTTGAAGTACCAGTTTTTCAAAATATTTAACTTTTATTTCTCGCTATCCAGTTTAGTTTCAAATTTATGAACTTTTATTAATCTCTTAATTTGGACATTTTACGGTTTAGTTATATTTTCATGATAATAATGAATTCCTAGTTCATTTTCTTCATTATGACTCTTCGAAACATTTGCTAACATAAGCTTCTCAGTATAAAAAAAAAACTTTATATCGACGGTATAAACCAGCACACCGACAAGCATACAAGGAACATATAGCTTCCATTCGTGTCTCTACTAAACGTGAAAACAATATTAAGGCGCTCTGGGAAATATAATTGTAGTTTCATCTTATAGCTAAGCTTTATCAATGAAAAACAATGTAAAATCCACTGCTCATTCCACAGTAAACTCTAGAATTTAGCTCTTATTGTACTATGTTTCTTCTAATTTTTTTTTTATTTCTTTTAGAAATCCGTCTGGGAAAGTCCAAATCATACGTTTTGCATATATTTATATAGGTATGGGTAAGAAAACGTAATCTAGGAACTTGTGAGTGTGTTTATGACTTTAAAAAATAAAAAAATTTATGATTAGTAAATGGTCAAGGACATTCATTCTCAAAATTTTAAGGGTAATTTCTCACAATAATTTTGGCGCAGTTCCTTTATCAGGGTTGTCTAGAGGGTTCGAGTGAGCCCCCTTATCAGTGAAATTCTTTGAAAATAAATCTTAAGTGACCATATTTTCAAGTGAAATCTCATAAACAAAATCATGATCCTGCCAACAAGTCTGAGGCCCACCTCCAATATTTCTAGGTTGTTGAGGGAGGTGTATTTATCTTTTTAATATAAAAGTCAAGGTTTCAAAACAAATCGTAAGATAATAACTACTGACATTAATATTGAAGCGCCATCGACTACTGAAAGAACGTTAGAAAAAAATGTAAAAAACAATCGAATAACAAACAAACTCCATGAATCTTTGACCAAATATGAAAAAAAAAATCTTACCTCATAACTTTTTTTTTGTAATGAGAAACAAGTATACCTGAAGAGCAAAGAAAGTAAAGAAACAGAGAACCAAATCATAAGGAAAAATGGAATGGAGCAAGGATCAATAAATCTTCACAAGTATTATGGATTTAAAAGAAAACAAACTTATAAATCTCGTTCATAGATATCGACACACAAACACAACATTTACAGAGGCTAAAACAATAAACAAGCGGGAAATTAAAAAGTGATTCAGGACTCGTGAGATTGGATGTTTTAGGATCCAAGAAGATTAAAGAACCATCTTTTGGAAGAAAGCATTAATCATTCAAAAAACATGGAACCACTTTGAAAAAACAGAAAAAATGGCGTTTGAGAATAACATTCATAGTCTTTATTAAGTCGGTAAAAAAGATTAATCTTTGTTAAATGGTTCATCAACATCCGCTACCTATTTTAAAGTGAAATTAATGGAGAATTCGTAAAAAAGATATAATATTGCAAATGATTTAAAATATTACATCGCAAAATTATGCACACGCGTTCAACATAGCCTGAAACTACTAACTGTACATAGCTCAACACTAAGTAATATGAATTTCTCTTACCCCTGAAAAATGGAGAAATTTTGCCTATCAATTGCTCAAGGTTACGAATAAAAAAAAATTAAGTTTTCAGTGATGTTTTATGAATTGATTACACCTAATCAAGAATAACAAAACTATTTCTAAAATTTAAATAATTCAGATTATTTTCTTAAGTTAGATCGTAATAATATGTTTAATGCATCTGTTATGATTTTAAAATAGATTAAAGAAAAATACTTGAATTAAAAATACAAATGTAAATACTGAAATCATGCAAATATTTTTTTATGGGTGGTTTATGGGTACATAGAAAGGAAATCCAGTGTTCATATTGATAGTGGTATTC
The DNA here is from genome assembly GCF_000517525.1 of Limulus polyphemus. Taxonomy (NCBI): domain Eukaryota; kingdom Metazoa; phylum Arthropoda; class Merostomata; order Xiphosura; family Limulidae; genus Limulus; species Limulus polyphemus. The sequence continues at coordinate 405,475 of NW_013666160.1, forward strand.
AACAACAACAAAAAAATTACATTTAGAAGCTCTTGAAGAGAATGGTAATGACTATAAGCCAGTAAAAAGCTAAAATACACATTTAGAAATAACCATCAGAAAATAAAAATTCAGTTTATGATATGTGATAAATATTAATACTACGTATTCTAATCCAAAGAATATATTTGCAGTTTGATATCAGAGAAGCTGAACTAAATTGTTTTTAATTGTGTAAACTATGACGGAAAAAGAAATGAATCGGACTTAATTATGCGCAGGAGAGACAAAAAAGCACAAGAACTCGAAAAGGCAGTTCCTTACGAGTTAAATAATAAGGGTTATACTAAACATTTTTTGTGTATTTATAGAAATTATTTTCTAACACTCAAACACTATATATACACTTAAATGATGACAGAAAGACGGACATACAAGTGAAATGAAATACTACATTTGGCAACAGTGCTGAAGTCCCCCTTCACTCACTTTATAAAATATTAAACTAGTCATCAATATTCTATTCAGTACATGTTGACTTTGATTGTGGTTCAATGTTACGGATAAGTCCTATATAGTTAAAAAATACCTATAATTTTAAGCACATAGGAAAAGACAAAGAGGAAGCATTTAGGCCTGGTTCCAAAAGTCTAATTAATAAAGCCTACTTTATCCGCAATGGAGGCTAGATTTGTTTGCTCATTGTTGTCAAACGTACGCTCAATTATATATTATAGTTTTATTTTTAGAATCAGATTAATTACTCCGAAACATGTCTCTATTGCTTTCATCATTAAATATCGAATATTGGCCTGTGAATTTAAAACATTTAGGTCTTTAAAAAAAAAAAAAATCACGCGAAACAAAACAATAAACTAAATTTGGAATTTCTTGAATGATGAAAGAGGAATAACGTGTGTCCTACTTTATCACAGTTTAAGGTATTTAACTAAGGGGTAGGTTTGTTGTTACACAATGGACTCTATTCTTTGTCCACTGCGGAGAATCAAACGCCGAATTTTAGTTAAGTCCATGAACTTAACGCTGACCCATAAGTGGTCAAAATCTTAAGGTATTTTACAGAATATAGTTCTGTCGTGGATAGATTTCTTGATCACGAAGTTAATCATCAAAAATCAGTTAAAAAGTAGATTATAACATGTTTTTCGGATTCATTGGATCAACCTAAAAAAACTTAGGAATTTTTCCATTTAACGCAGTATATTAAGGTTCAGAATGACAAACAACTCTGAAGAATCATAATTATTCAACTTCAAAAATAAATTAAATAGATTAAAAAACAACTGCGCTTAGAGATAGTTTTGTTGAGAATCCATTTATAGTAAAGCATAATTTATCTAACTATATGCTAACCAGAGCTGAAGAAATAGTTTTATTTATAGGCTTGGGTTTTTCTGTCAGTAGATTTAAATTAAATTTTGCAAATTTCTTTGCTTCCTTTGAAAGTATTTATGAAAATGGAAGTAGATCATTTAATTAAATCGCCAGTGAGATCTCAGATTTAACCTTAAATGCTTATAACGCTTCCAGATTGAATGACTCACAACATAATTTATCTTTTGAGAAATTTACTTTTATGAACCATCTACGTCCTCTCAGACTCGTGGCGTTTTTCTTCTTTTGTAGCTTTTTCCAGTATCTATACGGGGTAGCTATTTTTGGTGTTGGCAGGGTTTTTACGGCTGGATGCCCTTCTTGACGCCAACCATCCCCTAATTTAGCAGTGTAAGACTAGAGGGAAGGCAGCTAGTCATCACCACCCACCGCCAACTTTTAGGCTACTCTTTTACCAACGAATAGTGGGATTGACGGTCACATTATAACGCCCCCACGGCTAAAAGGGCGAGCATGTTTTGGTGTGACGGGGATTCGAACCCGCGACCTAACCGCGAGTCGAGCGCCCTAACCACCTGGCCATGCCGGACACACTCGTGGCGTTTTTAAAACCCGAAATACTCAATGGTATAGTTATTTTGGATAAAGAATCGTACGTAAATAAATTCTATCAGATTATGTCAGATAGTACAAGGTTTAAGAAACCGAAGACTAATCGTACTCTGAGATAAATAGTAAAAAAATACAAAAATTTCATTTCTGAATAGATTTACCATAACATTAAGCCAATGGGTTCACAGTGCGATGTACTTTATGGATTACTTTAGTCACAAAACTGATTGTCCTATTAGACCCATCATATCTAACTAACGAACGTATGATCCTCATCTAGATTTTTAGGAGATTTTACAAAACCATTCACCACTAGTTTATACTCAGAGAGAAAGAGTTTTGACTTCTCCGAGTACTGTTTGTTTGTTGTTTGTGGTTAGGGCGCTCCACTCACAATCTGTGGGTTCGAATCACAGTTACATCATACATGATCGCCCTTTCAGCCATATTCGTTGGTAAAAAAAAAAGAGTAGCCCAAGAGTTGAAGGTGGATGATTTTGACTAACTGCCTTCCCTCTAGTCTGTCACTTTTAAATTAGGAACAACTATAGCAGATAGCCCTCGTGCAGCTTTGCGCGAAATTCCGAACAAACCAACCTAACATCCCGTTAAATATAATGATGGATCTATGTGCTAATTTGAAAGTTCAGAATTCTAAAGACGTCTTTATTTCATAAAACTTCATTTCAAACAAAGAAATCAGAATTTCTATTTCGAGAAAACATTTTTAACGAAAAAGAAAAAAAAATGGTGTAGCAACAGTGTGCAAATCAGCCCCTAACTTATCAAACACTTACCTGTTATCACGAGAGATTATGGTTACCGTAGAGTCCTGATGTTTTAAGCCGCTTAGGCTTAAAAGATATGTCCATGATACATTTTTACTTTTGAAACATAATTGTCGCATTCGGAACCTTTTATCACAATTAAATGGGAGACATCGAAAAATTAAGTGTTTTTTTTTACCTTAATATTTTAAATAACAAAACGAAGTTCTCGTTTCTAACGGTCTAAAATGAACACGCCGCTACAATCAGAACTCAACAACAAAAGCACAATTTATTCACAGAGTAGGTCACGAGAGTACAACCTCATGTGATCATAAATTTACATGCTTTTCTGCTATAATAATAGTATCTGTATGTCACCGATAGGGAAGCTGGTGTCAGTTTCATCATGCACACAAATTTATTTACTCAAAATACAAATGATTATGTAGAAGATCAGTTAGCGTTTTAATGCAACTAAAAATCCATAGATAAACTAAATAATAGAAGGAAATAATAAATGAATGATAAAAACAACCATAATCATAAGAAAAAGTAGAATTTGCTATCTCATACGTTGCATTATTATCATAAACCAACTGTTTCAGATTTATATTTCATCTACAGAAGTTTCACACATTCCGTTTTCAAGAATAATTTAATTCGTTTGTTAGTTCATAAAGGATTTAAAATATCGAGTAAAGAACTTAAGTTTCATATAGAACGTGATAACATCAAGAACTATCTATCTCAAGAAAAACTGTTTTCCTGAAAACTTAATATGCAAGATTTATGAGGAAATATTTGATGTGTAAAACATTGCCTCTAACACTATTCTTCCTGTTTGTATGTTCTTTTAAAATAGATGAAAATATGGGAAACATTTTTAAATCTTTATATCTTAAAATTTCTCTGAAAGTCGTCATTAAATCTCAATTACATATTAAAGATTTTGTTTTCAAGGTGAAATATTCGATTCCGACCCTCTTGCGGTCGAACGCTCTTTCAACTTTACACGTACATGTTGTAAACAGGTTTATATTGGTTCCATGACAACAAGCGGTTTGAATCAAAGAACACAATAAACCGAACGAAGGAAATCATTCCACTATCCACCTACACACTTCAACAGCATATGTAACAGAACACCTTATGATAAAGACTTCAACAGAGAACGAGCAAATGTTGCAGATAAAGGAGATTTTATCAATCAGACATTTTGAACCAAGCCTGCTTGATACATCTTCGATTTTCCTGCATACTTTCATAGTCTTAAAGTGCGTAAACCTTTTAAAGAGCTATCAGGATTACTACAGAAAACACCAATTAGAGCGAGAGTACTCAAGTGATGAATAATACAATATATATTCAATAAATAGGTGTAATTTGCTCTAAATAATCAGCATTATGTTATCACTAGTATTTTAAACTAAATCACAATAGCTAATTGCAACTGTTTTAAACTAAATTCAACAAATAATTGAGACCTGCATTTACATATATTTTTATCTACTCCAAAGGACAATCCTAAGTGAATTTTATTTAAACACACTTTTGTAGTCACAGAAAGACTGATATTTTTTTTAAGACTTACAAGGTATATTTTGCAATTAGAAATGTGATGTTTGTCGTGTAATGTTCCACTAGGGGCAGATAGATTAAAACGTGTCTGAATGAGGCGCTTATAAACATCTGTTGTTGATGCATGACGGTGCTAAACACAGACGACCATATAACGAATGAATGTGATGCGCAAGCTTGCATTTCAGTTCTGTCGAACTGTTGTGTATTGTACGTTAACATTAGTTAGAACATTTGTTCTCGGAGTTTACAAGATGGATCCAAAATACAGGCTAGGGAGGCACATCTAAATAGTTGTTACACCCTAACATTTGTCTATACCGTTTGTTTTAGAAGTTTCGAGCAGAGCTACAGAAAGGCAAAATAAAGAGACCTCTTCATGTAGCCGTTTCTAGCTTTGAACTGATAGAGTAGTCAATTTCACTTACCGCAAGCCTTGTACCACTCTTGTCTAACCGAATGGTAGGATTTGACTGATACTTTTATAACGCATCGACGGTCCCAAAATGCGGAAGGTGTTTTTGAAGCAATAGGCTGCAAATCATGAATAATTTGATTTACAGTCCAAGAACGGTAATCAATATATTAAACACAAATGAAATAATTTGTCGCATATTTGCAAGGATTAAGTCTACATTTTAAGTAGTCAATTGCAGTAGTCGGATAAATATTTTTTTTCTTGTACGTAACGTTCCCTCGTGGATCAGTGGTAAGTTCACGGACTTACAACGCTAAAATCCGCGGTTCGATACCTCGCGGTGAACAGAAAGCAGATATCCGAATGTGTGGTTTTACGCGAAGACAAACAAACAAACCTTGTATGTATAAAGGCAGATTTGTACTTGACTTAGTTCTCGCTTGTTTGCTCTTACTTCTTAACGTCATCATTTTACGTTAGTAATTCAGCATCTCATCCTAGATTTTATTTTTTCCTGTAGAAAACACATATAAATATTTTTTTAACTATGAGCTGGAATTGCCATTAGCGAACGAGGTAAGGCAATCAGTAGTTTGTATAAAAATACATCTTGCTAGAAATCGTATGAAAATACTGTAGCTGGCTCAAATCTTTTTAATTTTTTTGACAAGGCATCATTCATCATTCGTCTAATGTCAAAAATCACATTTTTAAAAGCGTAGATGCATTATGTTGACCAGCCAATCATTATAAAATTTGAATTTTTGAGTGCTTAGCTGAGTAACTAGTTCTCAATCAGATTTCTACGAGAATCCGACAAGCCTAGAAAATACATAAAAACGTTGTACTCTTATGACTACTGATAGATTCTCAATACTTGAAAAGCTTGTCATTCAAATTATCTTTTATTCGCTCTACTTTAAAATGTAGCGAAGCAAAAACTTAGCAAATGACAAAGGAAAAACATAACGATCTTGTACGACCATAACGACATCTTCGGCAAAATCACAGAATTTTACTGAAACAGAGAAACCACTTATTTCTATACATGAAGTTCCTGAAATTTAAGTTTTTCGGATCCGCACCAGTTTTGTACGGAAATTTACACCATTATTCCATGTTGGAACCAGTATTACTTAAAAAATAATTACAAATTCTGGGGTTCCAGCTCGAGACCTTCTGGGTTTACCCAACACTTATTTCCGTTACTAACGCGTATCCCTCCTCACGGACTCAGCAGTAAGTCTGCAGTTTTGCAACACCAAGAATAAGGTTTCGATACATGTTGTGAACACGACACAAATAGCACATTGTGTGGCTTTGTGCTTGACAACAACCAATATTTAACTCGGGTTAAAAATATTGTTTTTATACACACTGTTTAGATTGAATTTAGGAAGTTGCTTGAACTGGATTTGTAACTTCTTTGTAATAATATAGGAATCATTGTTCATGGCTTATTATATATAAAGTACACATCCGGTTGATGCCTTTGAAACGTCTGCTGACATCTGGTATTATGAAGAGAGTAACACCAATTATTTCCGTCCTAGGTATCCACAGATCCACAGTTAATCTGGTTTCCATGGCACCGATCCCCTGAAATGATTTTTTACACTACCATCTAAGCTAGTATGTGGTCTTTTCTCCCATCTTGAATCATACCATTAACTACCATCATTATGAACATATGGTTTTCATCACTAAAATCCTACCTTACATTACCATTTTATTATGTTACGTATTAGAATTTCAAATGGCCTGAAATTGAGTTAACTGATAATTTAAATTTAGTAGTTAAATTGTACTTTGGATTTAGTAGTTAAGTAAGAGCCGATATATAGTCAATTTATGATATTTGCCAACAGGATTGATACACAGTTTTCTTTTCTTTTTTTTTAAACACAAATACGTTTTAATATACACACAACAATATAATTTACAATAACAGTTATTGCAAATAGTTATTACAAACAATGATTTATAAACAAAAGTTTCACAAACTTACAAGCAATATAAAGTCTTCTTTCTAGTCTGGAACTTCTTCAATATCTTATCGAGGATTCGCGATGAGCGAGTTAATTACGAATTGACGTAGGTATAATTCACTTGTCAGGGAGCTAACTAGCTTTGTCCTTCGTTATTCACCAGCCACACACGTTGAGTTTTCCTACCGGTGACG
>NW_013666160.1:412798-419794 GCF_000517525.1 Limulus polyphemus
ATAGGCGTGTGGAGGCTTTCTAGAAAATTCAGATTACGTAACAATAGAAAGCTACATTTAAGCGTTTATGTACATACATATACTGTCGATTCTTACTCTCGAGAGTCTTCTACATCTTTGGAGAATAGGCAGGAGTTTTGCAATACATATTTAACAATATAAACTATGTATGTTTCTAAATATAAATTTAATCCCAACAAACGTTGAGATTTAAAATAAATATATAATATCAAATTCGTCACAATTAGTATTTGTTCATTTTTCCTAAAAACCAAATCCCCATTTTCGTCTTTATAAACGTGTGTTCTTCTTCCTGGGAACAGTAACATCCATTACTATCTTTATCAACTTGTAACCTTTTCCATAGAGTCATGTCCTTCATTATCATTTTCTCAGCATTTGGTCATCTTCTCTGAGAACCCAACCCTCATTATCATCTTTATAAACCTATATTTTTCCCTGGAACAGTAACACCCATTTACATCTTTATCAACTTGTGACCTTTTCCATAAAGTCATACCATTCATTACCATTTTTATCAGCATATGGTTTTCTTCTTTGGAACCATACACTCAAGTACCCTCTTCATCAGCGCGTGATTTTCCTTGTGACTTTTAAAGAATTCTAAAAAAGTAAGATAATTCTAATTTTCAAACCTGTCGTTGTTTGTGTGTTTTTTTAAAAAAATTCTGGAGAGGCACTTATTTCAACCCACCCCAAGATTTCTATAGTCCCTAATAGGCTACATTCATCAGTGTCCGTATTTTGCATCCATTTGCTGCAATAAGTCAGATCAGAGCATTGAAAAAGTCATAGATGGGCACTTGGCATGATGTTGATTTTTCTACAGACACTATATTATTGGATATCTCTTTTAACATAGTAGTTTCGATATTCTAACCATGGTTGGTGTCTATTTGTTAACTGTTTGTGTGTAAGCTTGCCCATGCTTAAGTCATCAAAGAGACAAAAACTAACAATTGTTTATTATTAACCTAGTTTTCATGGCTACATTTATTTCACTTTTTTTATTCACTCGCTCAAATCATTCTGAATAGTGACCATATTAACCTGTTTTGTCACTTTTCCGTTGAGAGAAAAAAATGCAAAAAGCATTCAGAATCATACTTTTAGTATTAGAGGAAAGGTGTTACAAGAGCCTAAAAAAGGCCTACTACCTCACGATACAATAAAATGAGTTTGTTTTTTAAATTTTGTGCAAAGCTTCTCGAGGACTATCTACACCAACAATTTCTAATATAGAAGTGATAGATTTGAGGGAAGCTAACTAGCCAATAACACCCTTTAGCAACTCTTGGGCTGCTCTTTTACCGACGGAAAGTGGGATTGACCGTCATACTATAACGCCTTCTCGGCTGAAAGGGTGAGCATGCTCGGTGAAGGGATTCCAACTTGCTACTTTCAGATTGCGAGTCGAGTCCCTAACTATCAGCCCATCAATAAAATGCGATTTTCGTATTTGTATTTACGACGAAAACTACTAAGGTTATTTGCAGATGTCCCTAACTATGAACTACTGACCAGAACAAATTCAACCAGTTATCAGCACTCAACCACTCACGTATCACACGTATTCGAACTGTGATTGCCAGTTCCGATATTCAGAGATTTACTAAAGGTTCAACCTGCACCCATAATAAAATTGGAAGGAAATGTTTATTCAACTGCTGTACATAATACTGAACACGTTGACAGTAATTGCTTCAAATCTGTGCTTGAATGACTTCACATGACTTTTAATGCTCTTTCAAAGACTATCAGGTTAATAGTTGTTACGAATGTTTTGTATATGGAGACGTTAGTTTTTGGTAAGTTTCAACAGAAGAATTTCTGTACCGAAACTTCTAAGGTTCCAAATGTGTGTGAAAATGGCTAAACTTAATAGAAGATACACAATAGTAAATCTATTCACATTGGAGTAGAGAAGATACACAATAGTAAGTCTATTCACATTGAAATGTGTGCACTGTTTCACCAATAAAGAGCTCAGAAAAGTTAGTGGCCCTGATTGGCGCTGGTATCGGAAGCATTTACAACTGGACAAAGCTTCCCCGACATAATACGTCACAAGAGTAGTCACTTTGTTTTCCTCAGTGTGATCGAAAATAGGTCAGTTGAGAGTAATTTCCTTGCTGTTGAGGCAAAGACAGCTTACAGACTATTGAAGCCTATATACATTTTTGATGGCAAAAAGCTCCAGGTAAACTGAGTCACGGAGTAACGCCCACGACTCCACTGGGAAATACCTTCTTCATAGTTAGCTCTGGAAGATGTAGTGAGAGGTACATAGTCCCGATACAAATTGCATCAGCTGTGCTAAAGACGCATCTAGGCCTGTATATGAGGCAATCAACAACAAAATGAGTTATGGAATCAAAAGCTCATTTTATCAAATGTGCTTTACTCAAAGTGTCTTTCAGTACAACACAGTGAAAACAAGAGTGAGGGAGAAGAAACCCATCAAACTGGGTTACCTAAAGTAAGAATCTCCCACAAGAAATGCTTATTATGTTGCAATAACAAAGAGAGAGAGAGAGTGACAATATTTCACAGAAACAATGACCAACACATCATTATTCCGCCCTTGGAACACGTGTTGTAAGAAACACATGTCTGGGGAATACATACAGCAAGGGGAGATGCATGAGCTACTCCAGAAATTGCATACAAACTGCTCAATAAAACAAATAATGTTTGTGTGTGAGAGACAGTCATATTGCCAATAGTTTCAGCTAATTGATTTTAACAATCCTGAAATTTTAGTTAACGATGATTATTCTAATAATTGTAATATTTTCCAAAACTCATTTCCATCAAGCCGCCTCATGCCTGACAGGCATATTGTAAAGATTCTTTGCAGCATTCCAAGTCGGCGAAAGCACTGTTATTGCATAAGGAAACAATGGTGCTTAAAGGACTCTTATAAAGAGTTCTATACCATAGGTTTCAACATATTTAGTTAGGTACTTTAATCTGGAATCGTGCAAGGTCACTTGTGAAAAATCTGTTTCCACATGGTCATGATATATCTGTCTATTTTCTATAGTAAGTGCATACACATAAAAAAGAGCATAAATTCAATTTCCAACACAAAAGATTTAGTGGCCACAAATTGATGATTGTAAGTACAGATGATACATCATCAGCATTATAGAGCCCTACCTTGCTGATGCGTTATGCTATCCAAAATAGAACGACCCAAGAAATAGCTATAAAAAGGAGATTTATTTGTTAATAACTAAACGATAAACGGGCAACCTTCAAAGATTTAAACTTGTGTGCCGAAGCTGTTGTAACCAATAGTTGAAAGCTTGCGAAATATTTGGTATGAACATAGAGATTAACAGTTAATTCTTTACATACGCTATAAGCCTTAAAGAATATATTTATTTTTTGTTGTTCGAGGTTTTAGTGTCAGCATAGAATTGTTATAAAATATAATTTTTCAGAATTAAAATACCAGATAACTTAAAGAAGAGGCAAAAGCAGCATCGAATAGAAGGAGTAAATTGATCCGGATTAATAATCAAGGTCAGATGGTTTTTAGAGACTGTGAAGGGAAGGATTAAAAAAGTGGAAAGCCTTGGTTAAAGTCACGCTTAATCCACAAATCCACTTGTAGGATCTTCCAGTGGGACAGCGGCAAGTCTACGGATTTACAACGCTAAAATCAAGGGTTCAATTCCCCTCGGTGGACCCAGCAGATAGCTCGATGTGGCTTTTCTAAAACACACACGAACACTCATTTGGAGGTAACATCAGAATTGTTTGTCATTATAAAAAAGTATCACGGCCAACGGTGACAATATACAAGAGATGGAGAAAGACTTGCCCAGAAATTGCTGCCACTTTAAACTCAATAAGATGAGCAGCAGGATAGAGTTGAGCAACAGATGCAAACCTCACAGCATACTGTAGCATCGTATGTGACTTCTGTTACTCTTTTCCGTGTATATTATGCTAAGATAATAAATTGGCAAACAACGATTTATGAGCATAATGAAATAGTGTATCTCTGTGCGGAACATACTACATGTTTGTACAGAATATTGGCCTGTCTTCTTCGGGTCTTCTCCAAAAAATATACCTTTTCACTATGCTTATAAATCTTTATTTGCCAATTTATTACTTTTCTGTGTATTCTAAGGACAGTTTTAATAATTCAAACTTTGAGATTTATCAGCTCAAGCAGGACAAGTCGTATACTTAGAAACATCTCTCACACACACACAAGCACTTATGACAAGTTTTATCGCAAGCATAGCAGTGCTCTTTTGTAGATGAAACTACTATTGTTTAACAGTAAGAGGCCGTCTTTGCCATAGTCTCTGGTTTACGGTATCTAAAAGTCTGCCATCACAAAAAAATACATCCCTGTCCCTTCTAACACCACATGGGCAACATTTAATTCATGGAGCTGAACGAGACTAAGATTCTGCTGATAAGAGCGGTGCACATGAGTCAAATAACTAAATGTGAATACTATAGGTTCATTCTAGTGCTGGGCAGGTTGTATGAAACTAAGCTTGTTTTATTTGGATATTACGAAGACATAGCAACTCATACTGATCTTTTGCCTACCCATTGCGTCTTACAGTCTGCTATAATAAAATATGATGATTTAAGTGAATCCATCTATGACCACATGAGATGTTTTGCGTATTATCGGCTTTATTAATAAACATTTTTTACAACTGTTTTAGAAATAATTAACGCAGAAAAGATTCCTTTCTTAATATTTAGGATATGACAAATAATAAGACATATACCATGTTTGTCACTATATTTGTGTGCATTTACCTCCAAAACTGATATAGGCCGTTTTAAACCTTTGTTGGAACACATCACTTAAAGAGTTATAGTTTAACTGAATTTCTGCTTTTCTTTACCATTGGTTCTCATTTAAATTGTGCCGAATCAATGCTCTCAAATTGGATAGAGTGAGCCAAATTGATACTTTCACAACGTTGGTCAAATCAGATTTCCTTCATCTCAAATGAAAGCTAAAACATCAGATTCTGATTTGACTCTTACAGAGAGATGTTGAGCAAAGGAAAAGAAGGAGGGAAAAACGTATTTTTTTATATACAACTATTTAACCTTTTTTTTACATGTAACTAACCATTGTTTCAAATGAAATAATGTACAAACGTTTAGTATTAACTTTAATGCTATTAAACACGGTCTCATGCGTATGCCATCTTTCTTTCATACATGCTTTTTTTTTTTTTTACCAAAGTACAATTTTAGCTATAGGTAACAATTTACTTGGGTCTTCTAGACCAGTATTTGTTTTTAGACTGTAAAACGTATTTACATCAATATGTATGATATCAGTGAGTTATAAATTTTAGAACAATCTAAGAAAACTTAAATAGTAGGGTTTCAATATTAAAAACCTATTATTTAAATGTCTCCTTCTTACTAGTGAGCCTCCTAGTGGTTTAACGATAAACATGAGGGCTTATAACACAACAATTCGCGGCTCAATGCCTGCAGTGAGCACAGCATAGATAACATATTATAAAGCTTTATGCTACGCAAACCAACAAGATTATTAGTAGAATCTTTTAACAAATCTCCATAATTTTTAATGAAACAAACAACATGAAGAACAAATCATTGGTTGTAAGTTAATCTATATCTTTATTAGAGGCTTGTAAGTGGCCCAATGGTTAGTGTGCCCGGTCTGTGAATGGGTTAGTTGCCCGTTGCCGCTAAAAACAGCCTTGTACTTAATACTATGGGTGCGCTATAAGAGTGACGTTGAAACTACATTTATTCGACCACATAAGAGTAGTCCCATGATTGGTTGTGTGTGTTGTTGACTGGCTGCCTTCGATGAGACAAAAGTATCCATGAATGACTGTGTGTGTTGTTGACCACTGCCTTCGATCAGACAAGATTATCCATGACTGAAGATTATCGCAAAATTCTGAAACGAAGACACATCGTAAGGCTATTCCTTTGGTCTAGGTCTAATTCCTTGAGTACATTGTTTGTTAGAAGGGAATTCTGTTTTCTACGTCTTACGCCTAACGGATTTGGAGTACAAAAGATTTCACTTGCGTCCTCATGCCTTGAACTCTCTAAGTCTTCCCCGTGGACCACTTTTTACTAGAAGAAGTACGAGGGTTGAAAGCTACTGTAGTGGCAACTCCAGTAGTGGTATGCCTTATACTTATTATAGTCTGGTGCTATATGCCATAGGTAAGAAATACATTCCCTGAAACAATACCTATAGTGTAGTTTTCAAATTAGTTAGTTTTGAACATTAACCACAGATTATTATAACCTTGATATTCATCTAATTTAATAATTTAACTTGTCTCAGCCAATATCATGTGTTACGTATCAAAATTTTAAATGGCCTAAAACTGAGTTAAATTGTAATTTAGATTTAGTAGTTAAATAAATGCCGATATGTATCTAGTTTATGATATTTGCCAACAAGATTGATACACACAGTTTTCTTTGTTTTATACAAATATATTTTAATACAGAAACAATAATACAATTTACAATGACAGTTATTACAAATAGTTATTACAAGCAATGATTTATATACAAAAGTTTTACAAACAACATCAAGTCTTCTTTCTAGTTTGGAACTTCCTTGATATCTTATCGAGGGTTCACCATGAGCGAGTTAATTTCGAGTTGATGTAGGTACAATTCACTTAATAGGGAGCTAGCTAGCTTTGTGTTCTTCGCCGAGTTTCCTCCGTTGAAGCTAGGTAATATGTTTGTAAAAGTACTAATGTCCGATGTGAATCCACTGAATTAAATGGTTTGTTATGTTCGAAATTTATAAATGTTCATGGTCAAATATCTTACGTTTCCCGATTTAATAAGCGTTATAACAATCATAGTTATAGCTTCTGAAGTTTATAGCACACCAACTATAGCAAACCAATAATAGATACTTTTTTGGCACGTCGCGTTGGTTATATTTATAGGCGTGTGGGGAGTTTC
>NW_013666160.1:420769-441314 GCF_000517525.1 Limulus polyphemus
ATGGTTTGTTATGTTCGAAATTTATAAATGTTCATGGTCAAATATCTTACGTTTCCCGATTAATAAGCGTTATAACAATTACAGTTATAGCTTCCGAAGTTTATAGCACACCAACTATAGCAAACCAATAATATATACTGTTTTTTGGCACGTCACGTTGGTTATATTTATAGGCGTGTGGATAGTTTCTCGAAATTTCCGTTTATGTAACAACACTGACGTTAACACTAGAGTTTACGTACACACATTTCTTACATTCGAGAATCTTTTAGAACTTTAGAGAATAGGCGGGAGTTTCGCAATACATATTTAAGAGTATAAGTTATATACATTTCTAAATATAAATTTAATTTAAACAAACATCGATATTAAAATGAATAAATAATAATAAATCCGTCACATGCCTGTTGTATCCCAACTCTGTTCTGCCCGAAAGGCCCTGGATCTAGCAGGTATAGTGTGGTTTAGATATTGTTATACATTTTTCTTTACTTTCAATCATAAGGTGTTATGATTTTATAAATAACTGCGTTTTCAAAGCTAAGTTACAGCATCCCATATAGTTTACAAAGTTAGGCTACGTATATTTTTATATAAATAAAAATATTAACATTATGAACATTTCACGAACATTCTAATGAACATAAAGCCACAAAGAAAAACTAGTATGATAACTTCTCTTCATGATGATCCCTTAGTGGGACAGTGATAAGATTTATGGACTTACAACTGTAAAACCGGGGTTCGACTCTGCAGTGTACATAGTGCAGATAGCCCATTGTGTAGCTTTGCATAAAAAACAACAACAGCTTCTCATAATGATGACCTTCACTAGTGTCCTAAACTGGTGAAAGAGGTCACATCCATTATTATGAAACATACAGTACAATGTAGCTAGAAACAAACAACAAAGTTAGTGTCTTGATATCGATGTTGATTAGAATTTTAAGTTACACATTGTTGGATAGATTAGATTTTTAGTATCAGTATGGCTATTGCAAGTTTAAACCATATCTATATACAAAGGTTTATGTATTATATTCCTCGAATCTAGAGTTCCAGAAAACAATCACTTTATACAGTTTGATTTCATGATAAACTAGTGGTAGATAAATCTAAACTTTACTAAAAACTGATGTCAGACCTGTATACCATGTTTCATGTATTAAGCCTAAATTAATCCAACCTTTCAGGAAACATCCACTTTCCACATATTAATTTCATGTTATAAAACAGTTGGTTAAATTTAAAATTTATTGAAAATTTTTCCTAGAGTTTTCCAACATACGTGTGTGTAAGGCTTCAGATATTCTCATTTGTAGAATGTATCTATTTATTTTCTTATCGTGAGAGTTGGCAGGCAGAACATTTATTTTTGTATTCAAAATTCTATCTGTGCACCAATTAATTGCTTTGATTTTGAATTTCGCGCAAAGCTACACGAGGGCTATCTGCGTAAGCCGCCCCTGCAGTGAAAGACTAGAAGAAAGGCAGCTGGTCATTACCACCCACCGCCAACTATTGGGCTACCCTTTTACCAACGAATAACAGGATTAGCCGTCACATTATAACACCACCTAGGCTGAAAGGACGAGCATGTTTGGTGGGGCACCAGTTAATACACCACTAGATACAGCTATGTTTAAGATGCTAGAAGTAATAATTTATCGAATATTTTTAACTATTTCAATCTGAAGCTAATAGAACAAATTGACTAGAAATTTATTACATCATTTGAAAGGTTCATAGCTGAAATAAACATTTAATTACACTTATTTCTAAGGGATAGTCTGTTGATTTTTTGTAGCATTTCTCTTGTTGCGTTTTAATAGTTCAGAAATGACCTCGATTTGAATAGAAACACCTTTAATCTACATGAACTTGGTAGCAAATGCCATAATTGGTTTACCAGCAATAAAAAATTCCTAGCAAAACTGAAAAAGCGTTTGGGTATGGCAGAATTTTTCGTTTTACATGTCATATAACTGGGTGTTAATACATTGGATTGGTTGCAAACTGAGAAAACGCTTGAGTATGGCAAAGTTTCTCGTCTTACATGTCATATAACCGGGTGTTAATATATTATATTGATTGTGAACAGAGAAAGCGCTTGGGTATGGCAGAATTTCTCGTCTTACATGTCACATAACCGGGTGCTAATACATTATATTGGTTGCAAACTGAGAAAACGCTTGAGTATGGCAAAGTTTCTCGTCTTACATGTCATATAACCGGGTGTTAATACATTATATTGGTTGTGAACTGAGAAAGCGCTTGGGTATGGCAGAATTTCTCGTCTTACATGTCACATAACCGGGTGCTAATACATTAGATTGGTTGTAAACTGAGAAAGCGTTTGGGTATGGTAGAGTTTCTCGCCTTACATGTCATATGACCAGGTGCTATACATTTGATTGGTTGTGAATTTTATTATCCTACGAAGGAAATTAAGGAAATATTTCGAAAAAAGATATCGCTAGAATAACGACAGTGACAGGTCTTATCTCTTCTCTAAAATAATTACATCATTTAAAGTGCGATTTAATTTTTAACTACAATCAAAGGTATCTTGTATCTACCGCCAGGTCGCCCTACTTTCTAATTCACGAACATTATAATTTAAAAACCATGAAATATAGCGGTCAGGCGGCTCATTATTTGTAACTCTGTTATGGTTAATTTGCGTCAATAGTCAAATGCTCGTTAAATTCATAATTAAGTAAGACTTTTTAATTTAGCGACGTAAGTATTTTAAATTGGAAGCTCCGAATGTCAGGACACTTAAATATTTTAAATGGTAATTTGAAAACAGTTCTTATTTGGAAATTTTATTTGTGACGCTTCCTAATGATAGAATAAGTAATTTTACGATAATTTGGTTACATATAAAACTCCACAGAACACTGGTATACGAACATTAAAGTAATTTCGAGATGATCCATATTAGTCAATAAAGTGATTTTAATATCGATACTTCATTAAGTAACTGTGGTGCATCCGTGAATGGTTTAGATTCACCAGCATTGACTTAGAGATAATATGCATTTCTGGCAAAATCTGAAGGCAGAGGACGACATTGCACGCTTTACCTGCGTAATACGGCTGTGCTTGATTTGGGTGAGTTTAAATGAACCAGTTACATAAGGCGTAATTCGGTAATTTATTTATTCAAGCATCGTAGTTATGTTTGTTTGTAGTTATGCACAAAGCTACACAATGGGCTATCTGCGCTCTGCCCACCACGGGTATCAAAACCCAGTTTCTAGCGTTGTAAGTCCACAGACATGCCACTGTGGGGCTCGTGGTTATGTTTGTTTGTTTTAGTTTTGCTTAAAGCTGCTTGAAGGCTAGGCTATTTGTCCATCTGGGCATGGCCTGGTGGTTAGGTCTCTCGACTCGCAATCTGTGGGTTCAAATCCCTTCACCTAAAATACTCGCACTCTCAGCCATGAGGACGTTATAATGCGACGGTGAATTCCACTTTTCGTTGATAAAGAGTATCTCAAGAGTTGGCGGTGGGTGGTGTTGACTATCTGCCTTCCTTTTAATCGCTTTTAAATGAGGATGGTTAGCACAGATCGCTCTCGAGTAGCTTTGAGCAAAATTTAACAAACATACAAACTAGCTACGTTATCTGTCCCTAATTTTGAATTAATACTATTGTCGACTGAATATTGGGATTTGATCGTCATTCTTATAACGCAAAGATGGCTACAAATTGAGAGTGCGATTTTTTTGTGTGTGCAGCTGAAGCAGGACGCGAACAACGGAAACTTAATTCCACTATCCCTCACGATACCTGCTGAGCTGCGCCCTCCCCTGTAATGAGTTAATTTATCTTAAGCTAAATATATTTCTTCCAATTTACACAATATGTTAAAAATTACAATATTTCGTGGACAACCTCATAACGTTATATTTTTCTGTTATAAAGCTATAATTCGAGGTTTGATACATGCGATGGATACCGCACAGATAGTACATTGTGCTTAATACAAACAATCACTTTACAGTAACAGAAAGTGGATATTTTTATTAGATTCAACTTGTATTGTTCCTGGTAATCAAAATGCGAGTTACTGATATTGTTTTTCTCCATGTAAACATGTTGTCAAATGTATTAATCAGTAGAGGACTTTGTTTTGTTTGTGCAAGAATATCAGCCTTGGGGAATAAAACCTGAACTTCAGCAGTATAAGTCCTTAAACTTACCCCTGAGCCAGTGGGAAACGTCTGTAGAAGAATAACCTGCCAGATTATAAAGCTTTTGTTATTTTCGTTAAGAATAATTGAATATTATTTCAAGTCGTTGTGAAAACAACTTGATATGACCTCTAACGTATTGCTCTTATTGTAAGCCTGTATTATGTAAACAGTAACAAGCTGGTATCAGCTTCAGTAAATTGCCTGTGCTGGCGTCTTCTGGCGGATAATTGATATCTATTTTTAAGAATTAAATCTCTTTCTCTAAATTTCTAAGCAATATTTCAAGTGATTCGGAATCACTACAAGAACTTAAACTTATATATAAGTATTGTTAATCAACATTCAATTTACTTTTTTAATAAAACAGACATTTTCAATTTCGAAGTTTGGAAGTACATTTCCTCATATACATATTCTAAATAAGGTTATGCCTCAACCTTCTGAATCCTCACAACTCATTAGATACAACAGAATAGGTTAAATATTACAATATTTCGTGGACAACCTCATAACGTTATTTTTATTTTTAATAAAATAAGTTTCTCCAAGGTGACCTAAATATTAAGTTTATCCAATTCTATGGGAAATTCAAAATTCTTCTTGTTAATGCATATGGGATTAACAATTTTACGAAATATCATGATGTCGTGACTAAACAAACACGACTCTACCTTAAAAATATAATATATCTAAATATTGACCATTTTTTTTCTAATTTAATAATGATACCAATGAGTACTTTGAGTATTTTGTGAAACTATCAATGTTACCTTTCACAATATATTGTAAGTCATATATTATTTCATTTTAAAAGTACAGCTGCATGACCTCTTTGCACGTCAGCGATAACTTTACAACAATAAAATTCGAGGTTCCATTCTCCACGATATTCAGGTCACAGATAGCTAATTACGCAGCTTTGTGATAAAACAAACAAATAATTTTTGTAATTCATTCAAAATACAATAACAGCAACTTTGGATGATTTCAGCATGATGTTTACTTTCTTTAAGATGTTGACAAGCATATGAGGGTCCCTTTAAGATATGCTTTAAATCTGAGGTTCGTTCTCTTGCGGTTTCTCTGATATAAAATGCTTATATGAATTGCATTTGATTTTGTAGATGACTCCGTTGTTTTTTTTGTTGTTTTTTTCAGTGAGGTAATTGTTAGTAATAAGGTTGATTTTAATACCTGGTTTTTGTATGATTATAGTATGTATGTCGATGCTGTATTTCTTCAATAATCCGACTGTGATCTCGCTGATGCGTTCGACATAAGAAATTGTAATGATGATAAAGTTGAAATTGTTTTCATCTTTAAGCTTTATGTCTTTTGTTCGTTTGACGTTCTTTTATCTGTCTGGGAACCTGGTTTTTTTAATGAAGATATCAAAAATTATTTGTAGTTCATCGTCTAAATTGTTTGCAGAGCATATATTAAATGCTATTTGCATAATACACTTCCAGGTTTCTAGTTTCTACTGTACGGATTGTGCAGATTTCCAATTAAAGTATTATTCTGAGTTTGCTGCTTTTCTACGAATTTGAGTCTCAAATGGTGATTCTTTTCTTATGACTTGGACGTTTAGAAAGCTTATGGATAAATTATCTTCGTTTTCAATCGTAAAATGAATGTTGAGATATATATCGTTGACTTGATTGAAGGTTTCTTCTTTTTCTTCATCAGGATTGAAGACGCAGAAAACATCGTCAAGATATCTCAACCAATATAAAGATTTAGATTTGCAGATGACTGTGATTAAGGCTCGTTTCTTCAGTTGAATGAAAAATATATTTGCTAATGCACTTGATAGTGTTCCACACATACAGACGCCGTCGATTTGACAATAAGAGATGACGTTGAAATTAAAACAGAACTTCGTGGCGAGGATTTTGGCTTAGTTCGTTTGTTGTTAAGCGCAAAGCTATACAATGGATTCTGCCCATCACGGGTATCGAAAACCGATTTTTAGCGTTGTAAGCCTCCAGACTGTCCGCTGAACCACTGGAGACGGCGAAGTTAAACAAGAAGATTTGATGAGGATGTGAAAATTTTGCGTTTCGGGTCTGTGATAATTAGTTCAATAGTAAACCTTGGGATTCTTCTCTTGGTATTTGGATATAAAGAGTTTGCATATCAAAACTTACTATTTTGTGTTTTGGTTCAAATTATATTAAATTAAGGAGTCAGTAAAATGTGGGAGGTTTGTGATGGCGTTAGCTGAGTTGGTATATGCTGGAATAATCCACGTCAGATATGTGCCAATGTTATAATTAAATGAAGAATAGGTTGATGCTATGAAATGCATTTACATAGGTTCTTGTGAATTTTCGGTAGTTCATAGAGTGGAGGAACTCTACCATTGGTGCTGTGTAACCTGTTACTGAACTCAGAATTTATGCAACCTTCTTTTTCAAGTGCTTTTAGAAGTTTATTCATTTGTCTTTCGTATAGACTGTTGAGGTTTTCATTCATTTTAAAGTATTTGTTGGGATCATTTACTCCTTCAATCGTCAGTGAGATGTACTCTGTTTTATTCTTTAAAACGATATTTTGGCCTTGGTCTGCTTTTTTTTAATGATTAAGTAGAGGTTATTACGTAGCTCTGTTAATTCGACGTTTTCTTTTTGGATAAGTTTGTTTTATTTTACAATGAGTGTTAAGATTATTTTTGATTTGATGGAGAATTATTGAAAAAACTCTTTGTTGGAATCCGTTTTTGGTTGTGTGTTTTTTTGTTTGTTTGTTTTGCGTGGGTGGGTGGGGGGAATAAATCTTCAGTAACTTGTGGAACCTTGAAAAGAGAGTTACCGTTTATCTTGTGAGTCTGAATGTGTTCGTTTATACAAATCAGTTTGTTGATCTCTGGAATTTTTCGGTTCTTTTGAATTTGGCTCACTTTCAAAATTAGTTTCCTGTTCAGTTCTTCAAAACCTATTTCACTATCGAACACATCAGCAAAATCCTAAGTGGACTATGTAAACGACTCATGAAGAAACACAAAATTGACCTAAATACCATAATCATACAGAAGCCGGATATTGAAATCAAGAAATATGGTGCATCACGAGCCTGTAACGTTCTCTAGAATCTAAGTTCCTTTTCGAATGCAACTTTTACCTGATGATGACTCAATACTATGGGCCGAAACACTGTAATCATGCAATGCAGAATCTGCCTACTGTAACCGTTGCTGTTATTGTAGTTTTGAATTAATTATTCAGTTTAGTAGATTCTTCGTTAATCATTGAATCATTAATTTAGTTAAATTAGCATTGGTATGATATTAATAATTATTGCATTTACCATTGTATCTATTTTATTATTTATTAGACTAACTTGTTGGTGTAATATTTATCTAGATATGTCTTTCGGCTGGGTCTAAAGAACATTTTTGACATTATTTATTAATCTAGTTTGGTGGGCAGAGCACAGATAGCCCATTGTGTAGCTTTGTGCTCAACTTCAAACAAACAATTAATTTAGTTTGCCAGAGAGGGGGATAAACTCTCGTTGTTTGGTGGCTTAAAGTAATTTATCTTTATTGTGTTATGTTGGTTAATTTAATTTTAGATATTTTATTTTAAAATGTAATGAGCCGATATTTTACTTTATAAATAAATAAGTAAATATTATTATTTTTCGTCCGTTTCAAGCTTTATTAAGCTTTGGATTTCGGAGGTGGCAAGCTGTAGGTGCGTTGTAAAAATGACAGTCAATTACTTAGTACGGATGGTTGGTGTTAAGGTGCTGCTGAAGGCTGTCTTCCTTCTTATCAGTAGTTCAAAATTAAGGGCGGTGGCAGATAGTTTCAGTAGTATTGCCATAAATGCAAAATACAAATACTTTGGTCAGTCAGTATTGTGTTCCGAATAGCGTACAGATATTTCCTAAAAATCAGTGACAGAATATTAGTTTATTTCTCCAAAGACGATGCTAGTTTGCATTGTTTATGAAGTTGAACTACTGTTTGTAACATTCATCAGTTCGTGACGTTGGACCTGTATTATTGCAAATACATAAATGCCAATAATTGTTATAATTGAAAAATTTCAAAAATAGTAAAAGTATCTAATTTTTTATTCCGACTCAATGAAAAAAAAATATCCCGGGCAAATATTCCCATTTCTGCTGGTCATTTTGATTATAGGACTTATTTTTCACTGAATTCAAATATAACATGAAATAAATTTTCTATTTCCAATACTTTTCTCAAAAGTATAACTTATATTTCAACCGGTTAAAGACAACTTTCAAAAACACATTATTATAAATGATTATCGGCTAATTATGTAATACTTGTGAAGTAATAAATCTCTCGAACATGTATTACGTGAAGAAGTGTCTTCTTGTTGCAAAGCCACATTGGGCTATTTGCTGTGCACCGAGGGGAATCGCATACTTTATTACATTAAATATATTATAACTTCATTCTTCTACAGATATCTAACAACTGTTATTATATTGAAGTAAAAATGCGTTTATTTATCAGTCACTGTTTTAAATTTTCCATTACAAAATAAATATAAACTGTCAACGGGCATGCGCACTCGAAGTCTGTAATAAAGAACTCCATCTAGCGGTGTTAAAAATAATTTGTTTATGCATATTCACATCTACTTTTTATGTATTACGGATGGTGCATCTTTAATTTGGCAAATTAACTATTTTTTGCTTTAAAAAATTTAATTTTTTCAACACTACTTTGACTAGTTTTAGTGATAGGTAAAACTTCAAATTTGGGACTAATTTATTAAATACTTGCATGTCTTGTTAACCAGAAGTTCATTTTAATTATAAAGAGGTGGAGAAAACCTTAGAAAAATAAAAATATGGCGATAAGTTTTGATGTCTTAAATGTTTTTCTGCTCTTCAATGTTACAAAAATCAATCCAAAAGTAAAAATTAGCATAACTGTGCTCATCAATTTATGTTTCATGTATGGGTAAGCTGCATAGAGTTAAATAGCAAACGGCATATGTTTTATGTTTTGTAAGTAATAATTTATTCCACTTTTATTTTTTTTTCATATTATTGATCATAATTCTCAAAATAGTCATTTCGCTTATGATTATTATTCTGTCTGGTTGGCTGAGGTTTGGTTGCGAAGACCTATAAATCTGGCCAAATCTCGTGAGATATTATTGGGTTTACGACCAAAATATCGTTAACAATGAGGATGCCCAACCGATGATTCAGGTCTTTTTAATCATCATATATTCAAATTTTCTTGTACAATAATTTATAAAATTAAGTATTTTTAGTCATTTTGTTATGCGTGATTGCCTTCATTAATTTATGACTTACTTTTAAAATTATTTTAAGCTAGTTTTGACTTCATCAGAAGTTCTTTAAATTGACATACGCACACACAAATTGTAAATACGCCTAACAAACTACAATATTCTGATTTGTATTTATGAAAAAACAGAAGCCAGAGTGGAGAGATCGTAACATACCTTTCTAAAGCAGGCAGATTTGCACAATGACAATGATGAGTAAAGTCAGCATTCAAAGAAAAAAGAATTAACGGTTTTGTAACCTGTTTTCTTTCTTTTTTTTCTCGCAGCTTATTTTTAATACGAGCATGCATATCTCCTGAAAATCAACAAAATGGTTTTGGAATTTAAAACAACAAGAAAAAAAAAATGTTTTTAGCGGTGAATAAAACTTTTATTTTTGTTTCTTTAAGCTAATTACATCTTTAGTGAAACAATCGTTTTCTGTTATAATGAGATACTTTTAATAATTTATTATCGATTTTTCTTTATTGTGCTTTCATCACAAGAATACGCTCATTGTTATGATAAATTACATATGAATTTTTTGGAGATATGGAGATAAAAATATTAACGATGTACCATTAAAGAAGATTTATCATGTCGTAAAAAAACAGAAATAAAACACTTAACCCAGTGAATAGACTACTGTTAGTAATTCTTATCATAAGATTCTTAAATCAGTGACAATTTTTTTAAAAAGACTTATTTGATAGTAAGAGAAGTAATTTGTTTTTTTATTTTTTTAGTGTGGGTCTACAATATCTAAAATACTCTTAAGCAATCGCGAGCGTCATTGTTTTCCAACCACTTGTATTTGTCACCATTTTTTTACGATTGATAACAATAACGTGATTTTTGTCTTTGTAATAACATATTTTATAATGTTTGTTACAGTAATTTTTTTCCTCTTATTTTTTGTTCTATATTATTTCATTACAAGTACGTAATGTGTACGAAATATTGAAATATCCATCCTTTTTGTGACAAAAAAAACACTAAAATTTATATTTTTAGACAATATTATATGTACTTTGATTTATGGGTGTTTGTGACATTGAATTTTATGTCATGGGTTACTTAGAGTTTCTTTTTTTTATTTAGCAAATTCTACAAAAATATCTTTTCTAAAATATTAAAATATGAACCATGGCGAGATTACCTAACTACTGAAAAATGCTTACTCTGTCATACACTCTCTTTTAAGTTGATGTTATTTCCTTCTTAAATCTTTTTTTTTAATAACGTAACATAAAAGAAAAAAATTACAAGTGAAAATCCAGTACAAACAAGAGCTTAACTGACTTTTTTGTGTGTGTATTGAAAGTTTTATCTCTTTGAAAATGGAATGTTGTTTTACATCGATGTGTTTTCGTACGAAACGAAAATATATTACAGAATCACGTTTTTAAATTTTTTCCTCTACTTTTGTTTATCCGCTCTCCTCCTTCTCCACTTGATGATTTTTTTTTTCTGTGCGCGACTATCAATCTGTACAAGGTGTAGTTGTTATAAAACTAAATATTTGTAAGCATTTAACGATGATACGTTGGGGGTTAAGCGTGGAAGGAATATTTTCCTGATGTTTCATAAAGACCGTATTGCATGCCTCAGTGTGTTAGAACATTGTATTTTAGTGAAGAATGTCTCTTATGTGAAGGTGATTGGGAAGGGGGGGGATCTGCATGGAATGGGTTGGTGGGTTATTTGTACATGATAAACACCTCCTAAGGGCAGCACCGCTTGCTACCTCCACGCGAACCTATAGATCGTGGGAAGACAACAGTCTGCGCGCGGCACGTGTAGGATTCAATTCCTGGGTAGATAATCAACAATCTGACCCGACAGAGAGAATGCCTCACGGAATTTCTCCTTTCCAATTTTGAGTAGACACGAAAAATTGTAGACAGGGAGCCCAAACCATTATGGCCATCTCTCAAGCTATTACAAGAAACCCGTCTTCTTCTTCTTTGGTAGAATCATGTGTAATTTCTCGTGAAGTTCCATGTGCCTGGGGCACGCAACATTTACGGCCAAACAAAACAAGCGAGTTTTAAGTAGCAGAGCCTTGACAGAGCTCGAAAATAGAATGTGCATAAATTATCCAGGTATAGAGAGAAGTATAAAGAAGGTATATTTCACACAGGATGTTGAATATGTGTATTAAGGTATTTGTGTGCTTGAGTATACCAAATATTTGATGGTTTATTTGTTTGTTTGTTTCCTTGAATTTCGCACAAAGCTACTCGAAGGCTATCTACGTTTACCATCACTAATTTTCAGCATAGACAAGAGGGAAGGCAGTTAGTCAAAACCACCCACCGCCAACTCTTGGGCTTCCCTTTTATCACTAAAAGTGGGATTGACTCTCATATTATAACGCTCCCACAGCCGATAAGATAAGCATGTTCGGTAATGGACTTCGAACCTTCAACCCGCAGAGTGAGAGTCGAGCGTCTTAACCACCAGGCTCAAAGGTTTGATATTTTTAGCCGCGCCATAGTGACTCATAGAATGGCTCTGAGTTTGTTTTTTCAAGTACAAACTTTTAGCTCATACCTCTGTCATCTTTTGACCGGAGATTTGATTACAGTTTTGGACTCAGGAGGACAAACCATTTTAGTTGATGTAATTGACCATGCCCAAAGTATCATAGATTAATTTACTCTAATCCTGCCTAAAAGAATTCATTTTGATGGTTGGATGGTAGAGATCCTGATGAGTAATAAAACTGAATAGCGTATGCGCGCGTCTCACGCTCAGTATTACTGGCGAAAAAAATAATACTAAAAAAAAGGAAGAAGAAAAAAAGATCTCATATATTAATTTACTTTAATCCCGCCAAATATAATTTCAAGTGCCGCACGCTGATTTTTCCAATCCCGTTCCCTTGGCTGTGGTTTCGCTAGATAGTAGATAGGGACAGTGGGAATCTCGTTAAAAAGATCTCATATATTATTTTACTTTAATCCCGCCAAATATAATTTCAAGTGCCGCGGCTATTGAGGAATCCCTCTTGTTTACTTCTATCTGTAAGTCTATTTATTTGTCTGTCTAAGACTTTTTTTTTACATAACTATACTTGTGTGAAATACATCACAGTTATGTGCTTGAATTGTTACATGTAAATATATGGTAGAAATTTTCCACACAAAAATACATATATACCTAATTTACAAACAGAATATCGAAGAAACTTTGGTTAAATGTTGACCTAGGAAAATGTTACACTTTGTCTTCGGAAACAAGACTAAAGACATGATTTTCCTGAGCCAGCACAATAAACTACACACGAGAAAACATTATCTGCCAGAAACAGAAGCATTATACGTCATGTTAGCTGACGTCAAGTGACATCGCTGTCACTTTCACCACGTAACCAAATGTCGCTATCTCTTGAAAAGCATCAGCCCTCTGGCGGTCAGTTGGTATCAGTTCCAAGTCAACTACTCCAGTTTACGTGCTGAGAAAAGTCTCACGTCTCTAATGTTTAAAGTACTTTTTTTTCTAATATTAAGAAAAAATAAAATGGAAGCTTGGTCAGCTTCAGCATTTCGTCCTTTTTTTTTTTTTGCAAGATACGTTTAAATCTTTAGAATCATATGTTCCTAAGGGCGTATAATTTCAATACGATTTCCAGCCTCAAGGTTGCAAAGGCTGATTATCACAGGAAATATGAGAATATTAAAATATGAATATCTAAAAGTATATTCTTGTTACTTTAATCGATAAAGCTAATAAGCAATACTTACACACAAAATTTAATTTTAAAACTTGAAATATCAATAAGAAATTAAACATTAAAATTTGTTGGTAAGTCGATTCCACACCAGAAAATATGATACTTGAAAAACACCAACTAAATCGGTCAATGAGGAAAAACAGCGATATCATCTGGAAAAATAAACGAGGTATTGCACAAATGTTCAACTAACGTCTTTTCTGATATTTACTTTATCTTACACTTCTTTACATCTATTTACCATTGACTGTTTAAAATACACTGAACAAATGTTTGCCGCGAGTGTCTAACGTCATTTCTGATATGTACTGTATCTTATACTTGCTTTCATTGTTTACCATTGACTGTTTAAAATACACTGAACAAATGTTTGCCGCGAGTGTGTAACGTCATTTCTGATATATACTGTATCTTATACTTGCTTTCATTGTTTACCATTGACTGTTTAAAATACACTAAACAAATGTTTGCCGCGAGTGTCTAACGTCATTTCTGATATGTACTATATCTTATACTTGCTTTCATAGTTTACCCTTGACTGTTTAAAATACACTAAACAAATGTTTGCCGCGAGTGTGTAACGTCATTTCTGATATATACTATATCTTATACTTGCTTTCATCTTTTACATTTGACTGTTTTAAATACACTGAACAAATGTTTACCACAGATAGCCCTGGTGCTTTGCACCATAAACCCTAATAATCATTCCACCTATCGAAAGCGCTCGTGTTATCGGGTTTCTTTTATTCTTTTAAAAATTTTGTTATACATTGCTTATACTTAGATAGTCATTAAAACACAAACGTTTACTCATATTATCACGTTTTAGTCGGTGCAGAAAATATTTTGGTAACTTATTTTTCTAAGAGCTTAAAAGTTGTTTATGCTGGAAAATTTTGGTAAAGTTCAATCAGCAAAGCATAAACATGAAGCAACTAAACATGTTTCACTCTGAAATCATGTGCATGGAGTTGAAAGACTCTACGATAAACGTATTTCACTCTGAAATCATCTGCATGGAGCAAAACTACTCTACGATAAACCTGTTTCACTCTGAAATCATCTGCATGGACCGAACTACTCTACGATAAACCTGTTTCACTCTGAAATCATCTGCATGGACCAGAACTACTCTACGATAAACCTGTTTCACTCTGAAATCATCTGCATGGAGCAAAACTACTCTACGATAAACCTTTTTCACTCTGAAATCATTTGCATGGAGCAAAACTACTCTACGGTAAACCTGTTTCACTCGGAAATCATCTGAATGGACTAGAACTACTCTACGATAAACCTGATTCACTCTGAAATCATCTGAATGGACCAGAACTACTCTACGATAAACCTGATTCACTCTGAAATCATCTGCATGGAGCAGAACTACTCTACGATAAACCTGTTTCACTCTGAAATCATTTGCATGGAGCAAAACTACTCTACGGTAAACCTGTTTCACTCTGAAATCATCTGAATGGACCAGAACTACCCTACGATAAACCTGTTTTACTCTGAAATCATCTGCATGGACCAGAACTACTCTACGATAAACCTGATTCACTCTGAAATCATCTGCATGGACCAGAACTACTCTTCAAAAGAATAAACATTTTAAGTGAGAAAAAAATATGGTGAATATACATCAGAAGGCGTTAAGGTCCCATCGTTATCCTATGCGAGTGTCCATATAATATCTGTTAGTGGACATTAATAATTTATGGTAAAAAAACATGGTAAAATATACATGAGTAGGCATTAAGACCTTATTGTTGTCCTCTGTGAGTGTCTGTATAACATTTGTTAAAATACATCTAGATTCTTACATATTTTCATATTTGTAGGATTCCGAGAGAATTTTGTTTTTCAGTCTCTCAAATTATCAAATTACTGAGACTCCTTAAAAAAGTATTTGTTTACCACAAATTTATAATAACCTCGGATAAACTATTTGTACATGCAAGTTACTTCGACAACAAACAATCTACATTATTTCGAAGCATCTGACATTTTTGTCTGCTTACAAGTTTGACTGACGAAATCTTGAGATACGAAAGTTTCAGATCTTTAAAAGAGATATTATGCACTGATCTTTACATATAAATATTTTAAAGAAATGTTCCTCATCCCACAATTCTTTCTTCACCGGTGTTAAGCCTACAGAACAAAAACTAAAAGCTTATAAGCTGTTGACTTAATAATAGTCGTGCATAAATGTAAATGCATTTATTATACTGATCTTTGTACTTTTGTTATGTATGAAATAAACGATTACTTACGGCTTATTTAAAAACAAATCTTTGTAATACGATTAAAAAAAAGAATTACTACAAAGATGAAAGCTGAATTAAAGAGCTTGAAAATGTTGATATGTATTTCTTGTCGATAAACAACAGGTCCAAATGGAAGGAATAGATAACATTAGTGTGATACTTGTGTTTTCAATGTGTCAACATTAATCTTCAAATGCAAAGACTGTTGAAATGGTAAGTATATGAAATATTGATGGTTCTAAGGTAGCATGACAACACACACAAATATAAAAAATTGACTTCGTCATTATGATTTGTGATGGTTTATATTTTGCGCATAAGCTAGTCCAAGATATTCTATTT
Organism: Limulus polyphemus; assembly: GCF_000517525.1. NCBI lineage: Eukaryota > Metazoa > Arthropoda > Merostomata > Xiphosura > Limulidae > Limulus > Limulus polyphemus. Next base: position 436,615 of record NW_013666160.1, read on the forward strand.
GCTATATTATAGGATACCAAAATTTCTTAAACCAGACAATAGATTAAATGTGAGTCATAGTAGGAAAATGTTTAAAATACTCCTGGAACTTATAAATAAAACAAGACATGTGACTGTCACCAAAATGATTTATAGTGAAAGATGTCTACAGACGTCTATGACGCAGTACCGCTTTAGTTAAGCTTCTTATATCTTGTAAATCTTATGTGAGTTATCTATACAGACGGGTTTGCATTTGACATACAAATTCTTTTTAAAAAATTGCTAAGGTAATGCTTACTGCAGTTGATTGCAGGAATCTGCTGCATCTCTACATAAACACAATTATTGAAACACTCATAACAACATTTTGAATCATGCCAATTTTTACAAAAGTCATTGCTTATTCGTTGAGCACGTAGCGCAGCCGAAGTAAGAAGTAAAACAGTCAACCAATCCCGAACCAAAGACGCTTTCCTATCGTTTCAAATAATCACGAGGAGGTAAATAAAGAAATCGTGGAAAATGAAGGAAAAGTTTTCACCCGTTCTTCAAAATACTCTTACTCTGAAAAACTACAGATATTGGTAACGGTTTTTTTTCTCCTATTGATTTAAAAGTGGTATTTTGTTCTTTCTCAATAGAATATCTATATTATGAGTTATTACTGGGTAATGTGACGAGTAATGTGAAACGTTTTAATTAATTAAATGCATTTCGCTAAAGCCAAACTTACCGAAAGATTAGTTTCTTTGTTTGTTGTTAAGCACGAAGATACAAATTGGGCTATGTGTGCTATGTCCACCACTGGTGTGAGGTATAAGAAGCTAGTATTAATCAATTAGCTTTTCAATCAATTTTTTCGAGGCTTTATTCATTCTTTCTTAGGGCAAGAAATATTCAGAACCTAAAGGTAACACGTGAAAGTCAAAGAATTAAAAGTGTTAGCTTGTTTGTTTGTTTGAAGTTAAGCACAAAGCTACACAATGGGCTATCTGTGCTCTGCCCACCACGAGTATCGAAACCCGGATTCTAGCCTTGTAAGTCCGCAGACATACCGCTGTGCCACTGGGGGGCAAAAGTGTTAGCACGGTGAATTACGAGGCGATAAAAAATGATTTTTTGATCAAATGTTAGTTCCGAAGGGAACAAAATACTCGTAGGTAACGTTGTTCTTATAGCGAAATGAACATAATTTCAAGGTTATCGGAGCACCGCAGGACCTAATGTGATAACTGATATAAAAATAAAGTTCGTAAATCTCGTTTCTTTTTACGCATCTTAGAGATCCGCAAAAAGATAATCTATAAAAAAGACTTTTAGGTTACTGAAGAAGCGAGTTTTAAGGCAAAGTGCACAGACAACCTGTAATTTTACGAACAAAATAATTTATTTTAACTGAATATACTTTGTTCGTGTCTACCTTAGCATACGGACTAGTAACTATCATGATTTTTTTCTTCAGCTTCGACTTTAAAATTCTAAGAAGCGAAGTAAAATTACTACGAATTCGCATTTTTAATGATTCGTTGATTAATTTTCCAGTCAGACTCTAATGTGTTTTTTATTCGCCGAGTTTAAGGTAGTCTTATCTTACTAATATGATTTTGAACTTTGTATCTACGGTAGACTTTATTCTGATCTGAAATTTTATGTAGGATTTTTTTGTAGTATCTAAATCAATAATGTTTTGTCCAGTTCATTGGTCAGTTTCGTTATTTTTCTTTTGTCTAGAAGGAAATCATTAAAGAGAAAACACAGCTCGAATGTCATCTCTGTACACTGTGCTAGCAAGACCATTTCGTACTTCTGTGAGAAAAAATCCGTGTGTTCACTTTTACTTAAACCCATTATCACAACTGTAGACAACTTCTGCTTAGACCAAGTACAGAGTCATCCAACTAACGGAGAATAGCAATAACAACCTAATTGGATTGAAGATCAGGCTGTTAGCGATGTTCGTCAAGGAACCGCTACTACTGTGTCGTTAATACAGTGTTAAAAGACGAGTGGCGGACAAAAAGTCCACTTTTGTGGAATTTTGACTTGATTACGGATCTGTACAAGAGGTTTTTAATAAAATTGAACCTTTTTTTTTCTGGAAAGTGAAACTGTAGATAGTGTTTAAATTTCTTCATGTTTTGTTGAAACATTTCGAACTGCTGAAGACGTGACTGGTTTTGATGCGTATATTTTACCATTGAAGACATTCTGATTGTTCATTAGTCTGAATGTTATCAATAGTATTTTTTATGCCTCGAAACCAAAATAAAATGAAAAGAGCATCCTAACTTAACTAAAAAACGGAGTTCGACATGATTTTTATGTGACTTTTGAAATGCACAAATATGTTTGTATAGGTTTTCTTGAATTGCGGAATGCCCTAAGGCGTCCTGTTTTTTATTTTCTGTTATTACTTATGTTCGGGCATCTCCAAAACTCAAGAAAACCTTCACAGACGAGAGTCCAGACAACAAATCTTAAAGCGCTATATTGGATGGTTCTGTTTAAAAAAATGTTGTAAGTGTATTTTGATTTTTGCCTAATTTATTACGTCAAACTTCTGAAGATAAAAATGAATGATTTGAGATTATGTTATACAACGAAAACAACCAATGTTTAAATTGATGTTAGAAACTGGACTAACACTGTTTCTTCCATAATCGATTTACGTGGACATCTTATTACAGTCTGTGTGTAACAAACACTTGAAATAATCTTACAAGTTGTTTGTCATCTTTGTGCTCACGAAGTATTTCCTTAAAACTGAATTGTGTTTTATAAGACTCCTAAAATAGTCGAATGAAAACTATTCATCTTCATGTGATCTTGAATGGTTGTGATCCAAAAAAGATGTTCGTCTGGCTAAGCTGTGAAAGACATTTATGTCTATTCTTCCAGTAAGCAGTGACTTCAACGTTGACACGTGTAACATCTGTAATAATCATTGAATAAATACAGATGATATATACATCTGCTGACTTTTGTCTTCAACCGTATCTCAATAGCTCAAACATAATTTAGAAATTATTAAGGAACATATCTTCCAAGGTTAGTATGGATATGATCATTAATTAGGTTACATCTTTCCGTTTAGCATACAGCTTAACGTAGGTTTTTTTTTGGCTCTTTAGTGTTGTATTGTAAGGTTATCCTGAAAGTTCTTGTTTAAGGTTAAAAACATGTGTCCATATATCCTGTAAGAAGTTAGAAGATTTAGAATGATAATAATACACTTCGTAAATTTTTATTATCTCCTTTCCACACTCAAGAGTTTTCTTGATTTCTTCTCTCATCCAGATTCCAATAAAAGCTCGCTTTTTCATCCGAGTGCTGACACGGGAGTTTTGATCTTTTTTCTGTTTTACATCTACGACATCTTGAAGAAAGAACTAGATGATAGAGTTTCGTTGGGCCAATCCTTTGTATCTTACAAATCCGGAATACGAATTTAAATCAGAAATAACAGTTGTAATTATAGGTCGTTGTCCAATAGGATATTCAAAGTGCTTACTGTTAAAATGATAGAGTGATATATAACATCGCATTATTTGTCGTTGATATTATAGGAGATTCAAATGGCGTTGACTCTACTTCCATAGAAATCATCACATACGTCTGCACGATGATATACAACATGACATGAAGGGAATTTCAGTAAACCAAAATTATATTTCATTATTGTGTTCCCGGGTAGCAGCAGTTGAGTATCAATGAGCTTCAAGTTGTAGCTCTGTCTCCTGGGTTTTCTTATGATCCACATTGGTGTATTTAGATTAACGTTTAACCTACAAAACACACATAACATAAGATGAAGTTGTAAAACTTCACAGGTAAATGTTATAATGACCGACTGATTGTATAATGCAATCGCTTTTTTTAGCTGTGGGTTAGAAAATATAGCTGATTTAACATTCATCATTATTAATCTACCTGCCAAAACAAAGTGTTAAAAAGTACATCTAGTTAGTTATAAAAATGTCTGTGTCTTTTAACTTTAACAACTGCTAATGGTGACACTTAAGCTTAGCGTAAAAGGCTAAGTTTGGCCTCAAAACATACATGTCACAGGATGCATTAAGTTTGTCAACATTCGTTCTTATTGAACATTAAAATTTGTGAGTCACGGTGCAAGGATCCTACATCACTTAGTATAACTATAGGTGTATTCAATCATTAGTCATAACTACTCATCATATAAATGAATAAAGAGAGTGAGGTCATGAACAAACTGTCGATCTGTCTAATCACACTGAACACATGAGACATCCTTTGTTTCAAGTGTGTTGTATGTTCTGGAGATTTTCCAAATGAAGAAGCGATCAATGAGCATCTTAGACCCAATCTCTTTGGTGAGTGTTCAACAATTTACGGGAATTTGTATTATCTCACCAAATATATATGATTGAACACGTCAATATTCCCCAATTATTATTACATTGGATTACACACTTTATTCTCCTGAAGAAGAGTAGTTCTTCATGTAAGATATTTAATGTTAATTATTAAGATATTACTATTTCACTGATTCCTGGCGGATGTCTATGGTTTAGCATTGTCGTCGTTTATTGATACTTGTTTGTTTGTTTTTGAAATTCTCGCAAAGCTACCGAGGGCTATCTGCGCTAGACATCCCTAATTTAGCAGAGTAAGACAAGAGGGAGAAGGCAGCTAGTCATCACCACCCACCGCCAACTCTTGGGTTACTCTTTTACCAACGA
>NW_013666160.1:442314-444735 GCF_000517525.1 Limulus polyphemus
GAGCGCCCTAACCACTTGGCCATGTTGGGCCATCTATTGATACATAAGAATAATTCTCCTTTCAGACGAAAGGACTGTTTAACATTCAGACCAGATTTTCTGAGAATTTAAAATGAAAATTAAAACTTGATATGTTGATTACTCCTTTTCCACGTATTATAAAACCTTGCTTTCGTAGTTTTATGTTTTTAAAATGGTTTTGTCACGTACCACATTTCATTGTAATAAATCGAAAATTATAATTACAGATTGAGTAGTCCAATTTTCGTTGTGACAGCTATATCGCTCTGGCATTGAGCGAAAAGCCTCCTCAACAGCGACGTATAACAAATAGATTATATATGAAATCGCACATTTTCAACATAAATTACCTAATTTTTTTCCACACTTTATTTTGTTCCTGTCATTTTTTTACGAGCTTGTGCATTGCGGAAGTGTCAGAACTAATGTAAAACGGTCATAGACATTGAATGGTGTAGGCTGTCATCCAAACACATATATGTATCGTTATTAACAAGCCAATAATGACAAACATATTATAGCACATTAAAAAAAAATACTTGGCAAATACAAAAAATGTTCTCTGAGGAAGAAAACTTAGATTTAAGGATAATACCACTAATATACTTGACAAAAAGTGGCCACAGAGTCAACTTCTTGTTTTAATATTTAGTTGTGCCCCCTCTAGCCTTGATAACTGCTTGATATTGCCGTGGCATAGAGTTCGCCAGGGAATGGATGTAAGCAGGGGTGAGGTCATAATGCCACAAGTTAATTAGAGCTTCCTGTAATTTCAAGGTGCTTCTCAGTTTCTTCTCTTGCACTTTCTTACCATTACCTTCCAACAGTTTCCGATAGGGTTGAGATCTGGGCTGTTGTCTGGCCAGCGTAGTGTCTTGATCCTTTTCCTTCGAAGATAGTCCTTCATCTAAAGGAATGAAATAAAACCTAAGATGTCTTTTCAATACACACAGAGTGAAATTTTATCTTTATTTCACGTCTACTGCATAGAGTTCATGAACATTATCAAACCTTTTAGCACTGTGGCATGGAGTAGAGTCATCCTGGAACATGCACTGGTCAGCTTCACTGAAGTGATTCCAAATTGTTGGCCTTAAACGGGGATCGAGATATCGATGTACTTGTCGACATTGACAGTGTCTTTTCCAAAATGTAGGCATCCCACACCCTGGCTAGAGATATATCCCATATCACCTGATCCTGCAGATACTTCACAGTTGCATTCAAATATGCTGGATGAAACTCTTCTCCCCATCGACATCATACAAAATGCTTCCAATCAGACCCGTGCAGGATTCACCTGAGAAGATAACTTTGCACCACATTGCTTAGTCCAGTCAACCTACTCTTTGGCCAAGTTTAGCATCATTTTCCTCATCTTGTTGTGAGGAGGGGTTTCTTTCTTGGAGACCAGCTGACAAAAGGCGAGAGTGGATTTGTTTTCCAGCAGTATAGTATTTCATTATTACAATGCATTTATTTTTTGTCGATATGGAATAGTGTCTTTGTTTTTCCTACCGATATACCGTCCTACTTTAAACACTTAATAGGATGTGTTTTAAGCTAGGCATAGACGTAATTCGTATTAGGTCGTCAAGAAATTAATGTCGCTTTTTTAGTTAAAAAACCCGAACAACTTATATATCAAAACAAAACATTAATAAATGAAATAGTCTCCATTCTTATCGATGATGCTTTCCATTTTAAAATCAGGTTGTTAATGCCCTGATTGAAGAAATCACTTGGCATTGAAGCAACAAACATGTCGATGTCCTCTTTATCACCTTCCACATTTGCGTACGCTTTCCCATTGAGATGGTATTGCAGTGAATGAAAAAGATAGTAATCTGATGGTGCCATATCTGGAGATTATGGTGGGCAGGGGAGAACTTCCCAACCCAGCTCCATAACTTGTGTTGCGTCAAACGTGTCACATGTGGTCGTGCATTGTCGTGGAGAAGTAGAACACCTTTCCGATTGACGAGTAAAGGGTGTTTCTGATGAAGGGTTTGATTTAAACGTTCCAGTTGCTGACTATAGATCTCTGCATTGTCAGTTCGCTGTGGATTGAATACTTCGAAATGAATTACTCCTTTGATGTCCCATCAAATGCAAAGCATCACTTTCTGCGGATGGAGTCCAGGTTTTTTGGTCGGAAGTGATTTTTGTCTAGGACTGAGTCAGTGTTTTTGACTTTTAATATTCGCATAAAGAATCCATTTTTTTTACCACGGATGGTACTTCTGTCCAAAATGGTTCACGCGCACTCCGCGCCAGACGAGAAGAAGCAACGTTCACACGTTAGAAACGATTATCATCGGAGAGTTCGTGAGGCACCCAAACACCTTCTGTATGAAATTTTCCCATATTCCTTAGAGGTTTACGTATTGTTTCATGAAA
>NW_013666160.1:445759-470013 GCF_000517525.1 Limulus polyphemus
CATTATATACGTAGGCGTGACGTTTAGGCGGTTCGGTTAACTATTATACTTGATGTGCGTTTTTTTGTGGGGGGGGGTAATCAAAGTGTTCGAAAACTCGACATTAATTTCTTGATGACCTAATAGTTTAACTGGATTTTGTACAGGAATATGATATCAAGGCTTGTATGGTTTCGTTGAATTTCGCACAAAGGGAAATCTCCGCTAGCCGTCCCTAATTTTGGAGTGATAGACTAGAAAGAGAGAGGGGAGCTAGTTAACAAGGTTTGGAACCCGCAACTCGCAATATCAAGGTAAAATATCTCTTGGCTAAAGATAGTTCTTTCTAATAACATCAAAATAGTAAGTTATGAATTTTATGAAAAATATTCAACTTGCAGCATTAACACATGAAACTGTTCATTGGTGTCGAAACCTTACTAAAATTATCTGCGTTTTGTTCCAAATGAATTTTTATATCTAAAGAACGTCGTGTCCAATTTTATTTTAAGGATTCACAATAATTAAATAAAATGTGTAAGATTTCGTTGGTATTTGTTCAATTTAAGAAGAGGGATATATAGAGTCGTTTTCTCTCTAAACAAAACTGTGAAAATCGGGAGCTACTCTGCAAATTATATAAAGTAAGACTATGAAATATTCTGAGAGTTATAGCTTCATAAACTTCTTATAGTGGTCTATAATTTAACACAAAACTAAAAGTAAACACTAGCAGCTCCAACAGACTGGGTATAAAGTTTGAATTAATAATAATAATTTAACACAATACTAAAACTAGATACTAGCAGCTCCAGCAGATTGAGTATTAAGTTAAAGTTAATGATAATAATTTAACACAATACTAAAACTAGATACTAGCAGTTCCAGCAGACTGAGTAGTAAGTTAAAGTTAATTATAATAATTTAACATAATACTAAACCTAGACACTAGCAGCTCCAGCAGACTGAGTGTTAATTTGGAGTTACTAATAATAATTTAACACAATGCTAAACCCAGACACTAGCAACTCCAGCAGACTGAGTACTAAGTTAAAGCTAATAATAGTAATTTAACACAATGCTAAAGCTAGACACTAGCAGCTTTAATAGACTTAGTGCTAAGTTAAAGTTAATAATAATAAGTTAACGCAATACTAAAACTAGACATTAGCAATTCCAGTAGACTGAGTGTTAAGTTAGAGTTACTCTAAGGATCCTACAACTACTGATTTTGCCTGAAATGTCTACGACTAACTTTGTAGAATGTTTCCAAGCTTACATTTCTCTAGGACCATATAACATATTTGAAATGGCGGAAAGGGCTCAGGAAAGGCAAAATCAGCGTTTTTTTTTCTAAGATAATACACATATTTTAATATGCATAAGCATGTGTTTCTTACAGTTCTTTGTTGCTCATGCTGTCAGAAAGAGTGGGATGTTCTGCTATCTGCATGCTCGTGGGTTACGTATGTTTGCATTGTATTTTGTTTCGTTTGCTTACATTGCGATCCGAAAAGCTCAAAATTACTGTTTTATTCATAAGTTAGAAAATATGCATATCGCCGTTCAAACTTTATTTTCAAATGCTTTAATATGACGTATCCTATCAAAATATTTCTCCTTTAAAATTTGCCTTGTATATTATAATTTTACCAGAATCTATATCTTTGTTTTGTATGCGATTTACAGGAATATGTACGTGCAGGTCATATTAACTATCAAAACAAGTCTTAACAACTAACAAAAAATACAACAAACACGCTGCATAAATTACAATACAAAGATCACCAGGGCACAGGCTATAACGTGGAATATAAGATGTGCCCTGTATGTCCCACATTATAACTTGTGCCCTGATGATCTTTATAATTTATTCATTGTTTTTGTTGTACATTTCTTTGTCAGTTGTTAAGGCTTGGTCTTGCTGTTTTTAACCATGTCCTTTCTTTTGATGTTGATATTTACTTAACTGTTGAAATAATTTTTTACATATACATATGTGCGGATCATATTTACATGTTTATGCTTTTAGAAGGAAATTTAGCATCTCCATTCTCGAGTACTTTTAGTAAAACGACTGCCAGTCCTAGAAAAGATCGCTCCACATAACTATAATAAACAGACCACTGCCAGTCAGTTATGTGGAGCGTTCTTTTCTAGTATAATAAACAGACCATTGCCAGTCACTAGAAAAGATCGCTCCACATAACTATAACAAACAGACCAATGCCAGTCAGTTATGTGGAGCGTTCTTTTCTAGTCTAATAAACAGATTCAAGATTTTCAGATTCAAAACACTAGAAAATATGTCTTTGATTACTCTTAGGAAAAACAAACAAACAATTTGCTAGTGAAATGTCTTAACTAATTACTAACATATCCAAGACCACAAAAATATTTTTTTTCTTTCGATTAACGCTTTAGATAGATGTTATGAGATCGGCTGCATGTGTTGCTTACGTGGAAACTTGAAGACTTTTTCGTGTGTGGAAAATATATATTTACTTTTTTACCGGTAGGTATGTGTTCTCTAAAGTTTTTGTTTATTTCGCGCAAAAGAACACGAGGGATATATGTGATAGACTTCACTAATTTAGCAGTGAAAGACTAGACGGGAGGTAGTTGGTCATCGCCGCAAACTTATGGGCTAGTCTTTTACCAACAAATAATGTGACTGACTGTCACATTATAACGTACACTGAGTTAAAAGAAGCTTGAGTATATTAGGGATTCGAAACCGCGACACTCACATTGCGAGTCAAGCGCCCTAACCACCTAGCCATAATGGGCCTTCTGTCAACTATAGAATCCTTACTTAATAATTAAAATAGGTAAAAAAAATACTGATAATCTTAATAAATATCCTGACATCGAAATCTTTACTTTTTTTGTTTTAGGGAGAAATTGTCGTTGTTTGTTTCTAGAAAACATAATATTACATTACAATCACTGTACACTAACAGTCTGGAATATTATTCTATTGTTCACAAATATTTAGGAATGATATTTCACACACAGAAACAAAGACTGAGCAGAAAATGCATCCACTTAATTACAAAACAAAATTAGATCATAATAGTTTATGTTTTGTTTTTAACAGTTTTTTTTTCATTTTTTCATTTCATTGAAAATTATTACACCAACCTCAAATCCCAAACTGTGTTGGCCTTTATTAATCTTTCTATTTGTTGGCATAAGTTTTAATCCTTCCCAGTTTCAGCCTGGAAGGCGTGTTCTTAGTTTACTTGTGCGCGTGGGCGAGTGAGTTAAGAAAAGCAAAGACAAGTAAATACATTCTAGAATTAAAATATTTCGCTTCAGTCTGCTGATAAACCTACACATGTTTCATGCCCTTAAGATAAATTTTAACCAGCTTTCAGTTTATTCATACACCATTTAAAAAATGTATTTTCTAAGAGAGGTTTACGTGTAAACATATTGTTTGGGCTATTTCTATATATGTATGTAATTAACATACAATTTTGTACCAGTATTTAATTAGCATAAGAAAATTCGATAACAAACAATGACAATTACATCACTTCCTGTTTAAAAAATATAAGAAGTATTATGGTTTGAATTTCACGCAAAGTTACACGAGGGCTATCTACGCTGGCCATCCCTAATTTAGCAGTGAAAGACTAGAGTGAAGTCAGCTAGTCATCACCACCCACCGCCAACACTTTTACCAACGAATAGTGGAATTGACCATTATACTATAACGACCCCACAGCTGAAAGGGCAAACATGTTCTGTAGGACGTGGATTCGCACCCTGCTGCATGGCACGTTAGTATCACGCAGCAGAACGTAACCATTTTCTGTGTTACTTTCTTAAAATGGTTTTATGTTTCCAGCGTAACGATACCCAAGAATACCTGTACAAGACCTAAGAAAGTTTGTACGACTGAAAGAGTTATATTTCTTCAGCGCTTTTAGACTTACGTTGTTCAACAGTAGAATCTATATTCAACAGTAACATTTTACAGCACGTCATTGAAAAAGACGAGAAAAAGGCCAAAGTTAATTTAACGGGCTAAACAAAATCAACGATATATTTTTTATACGTTCAATGCCACGAGGCTTGTAATCGCCTTTTTTTTTGCGACTAACTGAGGTAACAATTTTAACCTAGTTTTCTCATACAAAATCTTCGATATTTTCAGGTAAAACCGATTTCCCGACAAGTATCAGGTAAGAAAACCCACAAATAGCAGCAGATTCGATCAAGAAATAAGGAGAGTGTTCTGTAATTGATAACTTGGCTACATTTTACATCGTGTAAAAATAAACAGACTGGACACATTTAAATGGCAGTGAAAATAGTGTTTATTTGAACACAACATAAAAAGCAGTGTGAGTTCCTGCTTAGACAAGTGGACGATCACCTCAACTTGATCAGTGAATAGTTTGTCAGCTTTCCATCTCTCAAGGCAAATCTCTGCCGAACTATTCACGATAAAAACCGAGTAGAAATGAACAAAGAAAATTTGCCTGTATTTCAAACATGACTTTGCTTTCTTTATCCATCGGATAGTGTAGGCTCGTGACTTCTTTTCTCTAACAGTATTGGCCAGCTATGAGTTTTAGTTCTAGTTTGGCCAGCAAAGAATAATCCAGTTATAACTAATTTTAACCCAGGCTCAAAATATACTGAAATATCCTTGTAGGCAAGTGACGTCATCCAACAAAAGAACAAAGAGTTAATTTGGCTCAAACAAGATAGCATTAGACACCTGAGACCACGTACTGCTATATTATTGGAAACTATTACTATAGAAGGTAAGGGAACATGGTATGTCTCATTCTACACCCACCTCTTCTTTCTCTCAAGCCAGTCCTCAGGCTGACAATGAAAATTAACTTTAAATTCAATTAGTTTTCAACTCGGGAAATGATTCAGAAGTGAGTTATCTAAAAACACCCTCAACCATTTAACAAAGACCAAGCACTCTTCAGGTACACACTTACAGAGACTACAATACATTTTAACAAAGAGAGGAAATTTAACATCGAACACACAAAAAAAGGGGAAATCTTCAACAATGAATATCAACCACTTTTAGGAGACACTAGTATAACATCTTTCACATAAGTAAATAAAAAATGAGTTAACGATTAGACAATGCATGACACGAAAATAAAATACCCTGCAATAATGCAGCAAATACAAGAAAAACTATTTTATGGTCATAAAAGCAAAACAATAATCAAACGGTTTACAACGATCAAAACAGAATCAATTAAACACTAAACAAACGAAAGGAAAACCATCACAATAAACACGTTGATATAACACTTTACAAACTAAATCAATACAATCCAAACATTAAATAAGACCCTTTCAGTCACACAAAAGCAAAACATTGTCAAAATAACTATATATATTTATATACACACAAATAAATTAAAGCAATAATAATTTTGCATGGTCTACATTGAATAATGGCACTGCAGCTTCGTAAATATAGACTTCCTAGGTGGCACTGCTGTAAATATTCAACGTTGATGGAGCTCAAGGTTGGATCTAATTCGCCAAACGAATGATATAGAGGTTGGCTATTAGTTTGGTTGTTTTGGCCAGTCTATTCAACCAAGCTGGCGTCTCTTCACCATTATTTTCAACTGCAGCAATAATCCATCAAGCAATGGAAAAAGCTTCAGGAATATTAATCAACAAAGAATAGAAAACTATTGGTTAGTTCAAAGTCAAGATAGCCAGATGTATCCAAAAGTTGATTTTTGTACAAATATACAAATGTACATATTTAAATGTACGGTTAAATGATTTCCATTGGTCAAACTTTCAGCTGAGTGTGTAGGCTAAAAGGAGTTTTAATGTCCAATTACAATATTGTAGAAAGTACTTGTCGAATGACATTTCTACATGATTAATATGTGCTCACGCCTATAGTTAACCATAGAATATGTGTTCAAGGAATTGGAGGACATCCTGATCCACTTACTTCCTCGGGTTTCCAGTTCACCAATCCCTTCTGGCAGTACTGCCTACTACTGTTCTCACCAGACAGTTGGCACACATATATCATACTCTCTAATGTCATCACTTTTCTTATCTATTATTTGATCGTCCTTCAGGTCTAGTCGGAGGAATAGGGTTCGAGGCTATACTGGTCCTATATGTTCGAACTGACTTGAATTACGTGATGTTAACCATACCATTGACCATTAGCCTTTGTCAATGTTTTTGTTGTCTTTCTTTAGGGATTTCCATTTGCAAGTCGTGTACTAGTTTTTGGCGAAAATTACAAAGTTTCAGCATGTGTCTGTTACATTCCACTCCTCCTTAGTATCCACACAGTCTGCATTATCGTGCTTTAATGCTGCATCTTGTAATGAAAAACGTTAAGAAATGCACCAGTTCTTAACGTTGAGATCACATCCTTTGTCTTAATGGCCTTAATGACGATTGTTGTGGTTTTTGTTAAAGGAAACACAATTTCCTCATAGCTCGTAGGTCTGATATACTTCCAAGATAAATAGATGCAAAAATATAGTGGGTGCAGAGCAGCATACTTAGTAGAATTCTCAGAATTCAACCAGATTATGGGAGTGAGCTTCCCAAAATTGGTTGACACTTCTCATCAGAAAACTCACTCAGTGGCTTAGAAGGCAAAGGTTAGCAACCCCTTTTCGATTAGTAGTCGTCCACCTACCTGACTATCCTAGCCTCGAAACGTGGGTGCCCACTGTCTCACCTGCTAGGAATACAGCTCTAACTGGCAGAGCTGGTGTTGCCATATTCTGACTGACAACGGAGACCCCTCTTAGTGGTCTCAGTAACAAAAAGTGCCAAATTTCATGTCGATGACTTTCATTTGTCCTTGCTTCCCCAAACTCTGCCTCTTGGTTCTGGTGAGTAATTCTATGTCTAAAACAAACCATTCTTCCAGTAAAAGTGTTTTTTAAACTCAATAAACTAAAAAAATCAAGCAAGGACTAGAATTTGTGTTACCATTACAGAAACTCTACAAGAAATCCTGATTTTATGGCACCAAAATTTCTACCTTCCTTCTGCTTGTGGTATTTTCCGATTTCCCACAAAAATCAGATAGACAAATTTGCAAATAACAGCAAATTCGATCAGGCAAGTTTATAACTTGACTGAATTTTAAGTTGTATGAAAAATAAATAGATTGGACAAATGTAGACAAGTGGATAACCACCACCACTGTGACTAGCTCACCAACTTCTTGTCTTTTAAGATGAATCTCTACCGAACTAGTCATGATGAAATCCAAGTAGAACTGAACAGGGAAATTGTGTCTGGATTTTAAACATTATCTTGTTTCCTTTGTTCGGTGAAACTTATAAAGATATGTCGTCCATAGATATTCCAAAATTTGTAAATAAAGTAAAAGAAGAAATTAAAGAATATATAAAAGAAATGAAATATGTATATACTAAGAAAGAAATCGATTATTTATTGAGTAACCATAAACTGGGAACTTTTTTATGTATTACCCAAAATTCATAAAAGTAAAGAAGTTAAAGAAATTTTAGTAAAAGTTAAGGTGGAATGTTTTTGGATAAAGAGTCCTCCAAAAATTTCTGGAAGACCAATTATAAGTGGAAAAAAACAAGGTGATTAAGCCACTGAGCTATATTATGGACATAATTTTAAAACCATTTACATCTAAAGTACAAAGTTATATAAAAGATTATCTTAAGATAATAAACTGTTATATTTGTAGGAGAGGTTGTATTATATACACTAAATATATTACAGACCCTATTGGGGAAAAATATTTTTATAAACACTAGATTTAATTGTAATTCGTATAATGTTATTTATGTATTATCTTGTACTTGTTGTAAACAAATATGTGTTGGAGAAACAGAAAATTTACGTTTAAGAAAATATTTACACCAATCTCATGTCAGACGTGCAAATAATAGCCAGTTACCTGTTAACAAACACATTAGTAAGTGTATTACGGAAAAATATCATACTTTAGAATAACCCTTTTTCCAAATATTTCCATTTTGGTATTCTTGTGAAAAGAATAAGAGATTATTTTATGAAACTTATTTTTATTCATAAATTTAAAACTACATTAAATGTTACGTAGTTTAACATATATATAGAGAGATTAAAACGTATATAAAGGTGGAAGTTTTATATTGTTAAGTAAGTTTTGTTCGAGAAAGTTTTATTGTAGAAATTGAAGAGCATATTGGATGATACATAACTAGTATTTTATGCTTTTACGTATTTGGGGTTTAATATGTTTGTTTTAAATTAACAATAATAAATAAAGAGATTTTTTAAATACTTTAAAGACATCTTTATATTGTTTCATATTTATATATATAAGGAGAGAGAGTTGTTTTAGATATACTATAATTAAACATTTCAAATTTAATTTTTTATAGTAATCATCCTCGCCATATTAACATAGGTGTTCTTCTCCATTGATAAAGATGATTATTAAACTTTTAAGCAATGTCAATAAGAGTGTGATGAGATTCGGTTAGTAAACGTTAATTTTATGTAATATAAATTCTTCAGAAAAATCTTATAGATATTGAATTTTTCCTGCTGTGAGCATAAACCTTCATTGTCTTCCTTTTTTATCTTAACGTTCTACTGCTTTGTCAGGTATTAATAAAGTAAGAAGTATTATTGAAAAATCTAATTTAAATAATACACTACAGAAAACAACTAAGTGGCAACTGGAATTAATAACACTTTAAAAACGACAAAGTAAAGCCTTATTATTGGATAATGCCAGCACCCAGTACATTAGTGATGATCTGTATTGGGATCTAAAATGGAAACACTTAGTCATTCATCTTATACTCTCAAATAAACATTTGGTAGAAGTGGAATTACATCTGTAAAATTCATGACATTTTAATTCAATATGGAGAATAAACACCACGAATAACCAGTTCAGCCTAGCAACATGTTACATGCTTAAACGTAGAATGTTGATAAGATATTCATGAACATCGTTCTGAAAAACTGTTTCTAGTGTATCTTTAGTATCAGAGGCCTTTCAAGAAGATGTGTCACATCTTGATAGAGCTCAGGGCTGGTGATTGTGCAGAAAACTATAATCACTCAGTCTCCAGTTCTTCAAAAATACATCATCAGCTAGTTTATTGCAATAAAAACAGGCCGCACAATAATCTGAGAAATGAGGTTACAACATCTTAGGATGCGGAAGTAAGTACATCTACCAGTGTCTCCCCTGCTTACACTATACTTTGACCACAGCTACATATACCAGGATCCTGTATGAAAGTGGAGTTGGATCTGGTTACATATTCTTTCAACATAACTATATACCTGTTACCTAGTTGTAGGATGAAATGAGACTAATTTGTAAAACGAATATTACTCTTATTGGCGTGTTATTGGTACCATTGCAGGCGAGATGTTTTGTGAGTTGAATGCACTTTGTGGGGTATCTGGCATATAGCCTGGCTATGTGAAGTCTAATTCTAACCATTTTTATATTGAAATGGCTTCAAGTTGTGATTATGATTATATGAATTAACCTCAGAGCAAGCACCCTACAATTTTGGTGAGCTGAATCGATAAATAGCTGTCGTCATTTTGTGTTCTGAATGATGATCTGTTCTTTCCAGGTAACTGAGAACCATACCATTGGATTTGAAATGTGTGCACATTCTGAATGATGGTCTGTCTTGTCCAGATAACTGAGAACCATACCATTGGACTTGAAGTGTGTTTGTGCACATTCTGTATGATGATCTGTCTTAGTAACTGAGAAGTATATCATTGGATTTGAAGTATGTACACATTCTGCTATGATTGACAACCATTTGTCCAGTGACTCATCTCATAAATGAAATATCTGGACATCTTTCTGATCAAGTCAAGGTTCTTGAGCAATCTGGGGCACTACAAAGTAGCAATAGAGATAAGAATGTGTGAAACACACACACACACATATATATATAGTGTAGCTAAATGAACAATCATTTGCATTTCAAATCACTATTAAAGTGCATCCACAGCTCCGAATGCAGAGTGCTTTTTTGGACTAACAGGACATAAGCTGTGAAAACCCATATTCAGATTCTGGGCATCCTAACTACTAGACCATGGTTGACTCCATATGCATTGCAGAAGCATCATTTAGCATACACAAAGAATTTTAAGTTAATTTAATTTTGTAGATCTTTAAATTTATAAATGTTTTATATGATTTCTGTTCTTAATATATCTGAATTTTTTTAAATCTAAGAAGAAATTATGATTTTTGACATTTGGTATTTTAGCCAGAAAAGCACTTTATGTGACAAACGACCTAAATAGCCAGGGCTAGCCGAGTTCTCAATGTTCATTTAGTTATAGCTATTCCTAATTTAGAAGCGCTGACAAGCAGGAAGTCATTGTCAGTAGTACCTGCCATCTACATGGCTATTTTTATATGAATAGCTGGATTAACTGTCAACTTACACACACACACATATATATATATATTTAATTTTGCTCCAAGAACTATAACAATTGTAATAAACGAATAATAAGATTAAATAAATTAAAGATATATTTATATCAGAGAAATTAGCCAGAAATAATGTTCATGTGCAAAGCAAACTAAGCCAAAGATTAAAGTGGTCAGAGTTGCACTAACGTTTATTTCAAACTATCGCCCAAATTTTGTACCAGATATTAATAAAATGTGAAGTTTATGCAAAGCTTTGTCTATTTCATTTGTTTATGAGAGTTAAAAACTGGTTAATGATCTTAATATTATTAATGTTTATACCTAACCCCAAAATATAAGATGATTACTCTCTAAACCTTATAAATTTAATTATGATCATAGTTATACCAATTTAGGAACAGGAATGATAACATGATTTGATAACATATCTTAGTTATGTATTTTACACTATTTAAAAAAATAATAATGAAATAGCAAAACAAAAAGGAAATATGATTTATACTCTTGTGGTAGTTATTAGATAGATCAATTCACAATAACAGCACAATTTACTCTGGAACTTCCGAAGATTTTTATGAGAGGTAATTCAACTCAGATTTCTTTTTAGTGTGAAAAAAAAATAGAGATGATGATTTTGTAAGTAGATGAACAACAACATTTTCTTTGATAATAAAAAGAAAATCACTGCACGTACCCACTCTTGACAAGCAGACAGTCCACTTCTCCTCTATATAGTGTTTAGTCCTGTGGCTTTTTCTCTCTCTTAGGAATATGTTTGAATATAGAACATAAACCTGCTTTCTTTATCTAGTGGATAGTGTCACCTTGTAACCTTTGTTTCTTGATAGCATCGGTTAACTGTCACTTTCAATCAATGTCATAATCACTTAGTAAAAATACTCCAGTGCTAAAAGTTCAACCTGAATGCTGAAGTATCCTTGCAGATATAAATTTCACCTACTAAAGAGAATAAAGAAACAATATAACTAGAACTTTCTGGACCATATGCTACTTCTATGACAGTTTAGAAACTAAATAAACAAAAGCATTGAAGATTTCTGTATCACCATAGAAGGTAGAAAATATATGATGTGTCCACATATCACATCTCCCCCTTTTCCTCTCACAGACCTATCCTCAGGCCGTAAATAAAAATTAATTTTAACCCAAACATCTTTAAGCTCTTGACATGACTCAAAAACATGTTCACTTTATAAAACAAACTCTTTAAAAGTGGTTTACAATATAAGACAACAATACAGCTTTTTAACAATAATTTAAGATGAAGTGTTATGCACTCTTCTAATATTGTAAAAAATAACACAACATCAAAATTTACGTAAAAAAACTCTTTAACTAAAGTTTTAGACTACCAGACAGTACATTATATAATAATAAAATCCTGTGATTTTCTTTAAAATTACACACAATATAACACATAATGCAATAATTTATTTGTTCGTTTGTTGTTAAGCGCAATGCTACACAACTGGATAGCTGTGCTATGCCCACCACGAGTATTGAAACGAGTATGTAAAGCATTCAAATGTATCACTGAGCTACTGGGGGGCATTGTGGAATAATAAAATACTTTAACTAAAGTTTCGAAATTAATTAACACAAATAAAATATACTTTTATATCTGCACATCTCTTTAGCAACATTAAATATATCGAATTAAAAACAATTCCTTTAAGAATGAAGACATATAACAAAAACTCCTTAACAATGATATAAAAAGTGTGGGTACATGCTTGCAATCACAACAAAATGACAAAAGAATGAAGAAAGAAATGAACAAAACGCATATTAACAAAAAACAAACTAATTACGAAAAAGAAAGAAATATGAAGTTAAGATTTATATTAATGCCTGTATCGTAGGGTGAAAGAGAGCAGCACAACACAACTGTCCCTTTACTGGAAAACAAAAACAAAATAAAAACACAACAGAAAAGAAACAAAAACGTTAAATTAAATGTATCAAGAACACACTCTCTCTAATTTCTTATTTTCCTTCAACTCTTTTTTATCATTACTCATTGCTACTATGTGCATAGGGTTACTTTATTTTTTATTATTATTTTTAGACATGTATGGAGGACTCCATGCAATGTTTCCAACATTAGTGTGTTACCCATATGCATGCGTGTTTATAAACATCCATTGACATAAACATATCCCACCATTACACTTCGCCAAGTACATTAATAGTTTCTACAGCTCACCTTAAGCTACTGCCTGGACTGCTTTAGTAATGTCTGCCTTATCTGTTAAAAGCTACACTTGGTAGCAAAGATAGTGCTATCTAGGAACCATCAAACTCAATTCATTTTTATTTCAAGCTTCAAGAAATAAATAATCACTTAAACTTGGGTGAACCAATCTAGTAGGACGTACATTTTGTTGACTAGATTTTTCATACCTTCCATGAAGTCCAGCAAACACCAAGTGATATACACTACAGAGCCCTCATTGATCCACTAGATTTTTGGAGTGTTTTCTTGAAACATCAAACAATGTGGGTCAGAAAGTAATAGGTTGCAACACTCTTTTTTCATCAGTTTTCCAACTACCTTTGAAGATTAATCATCAAATGTGATCCATGCATTCTACCAGATCTTCCTGCTTGATAGCTCAAAAAGCAAGGAAAGGCATTTCCTTTAATGATCAGTTGCTCGACTGATGACCCTTCTAGCTTTTTGAAGATCGACCAATCAGTTTAATCCATACTGACTTGGAAATAATATTGGCATTTTGATTGGTCAGGGTTGGCAGCAGCTCTGTTTCCAGTATATCCATATCTGGTTCCTTGAAGACCACCACAAAAGTTACATAAGAAATTATAAAATAGAAATGTTAGCTATAGCCGAACATGTAAAAACTATCCAACATACAATATTATGGGAAAAAAACTTTAGATTTAGCTCAGTCTCGAAGTTTTATATCATTAAATATTAGTGAAACATTAGAAATAATGAAATATAAAAAACAAAAACAAGTATTAAATAGAGATGAAGGACCAGCAATTCAGTACATTGATATATGGCGAGATACATTATAATTTTTTAACGGAAATATGTAAATAACAATGAAGTAATGCGACAAGGTGGAAAGTATAAAATAGTCTTGTAAGTTATTCCTGAGGATGACGTAGATCACGTCGAAACAGGTACTTGTAGAGAGATATTTTAAAGGGGAAGCCGTACGGCTTCAATAAAGTTTTTATTGTGTAAATATAATACGTTGTTTTTAATTATTTATCATAACTAAAAAAAAATCATATAATGTTGAAATGTCTTAGTAGGTGAAGAAGACGCGACTTTGTAAAGAGAACAAAGAGACAGAGTTACTAGAACAAAGTAATGCTAACAACTATCTTATCCAGTTGTTGCTGCCATGACAGTGTAAAACTAAATAATAACAAATTTTGAAGATTTCTATACCTTTACAGAAGGTATTTGTATATGGAAGCACATTATTTTAATATAATAAATAGTTTGTAAAGAACGATGTATAAGTATAATGACGTGATTTTATTTTGGGGTTCTTCTGGTATAAAGAAGATACATCATTGTTCTGTCGAAACACGTAGCATGTTCTCCAAAATAAAACCACTTCTTTATGCTTATAAATCATTGTTTGTCAATTTACTACAATAGAAGGTAGAAAACACGTGATATGGCTGTATATAATATTCTTAATCAGTTGTTAAACTGTGATTCTACAAAGTACACACACACACACACACACATGTATATATATATATATATATATGTGTGTGTGTACAGTTTGCCCTTTATTTATCGGTATTTTACGGTAAGCAGGTCTAAGACTTAAACCACAAAATGTCAATCAAGATGTTACAGGCAGTCACCCATTTTTCTGCACATTTCTTTACTTTCCGCTTTCCTTCTTGAAATCATCATAAGTTCTTCCTTCTTTCAGCTCTTTCCTTTCACATGGTCGCTTTCCTTCTAGTTTTCCTCCTTCTTTTCTAATTACATGGCTAGCTTATTTCCTCTTTTTCTTTCTTATTTTTTCCCACTAACATCTTTTATTTGCTCCATCTTTAAAAGATCTTCTTTCTCCATCTTTACTGTCCAACTAACTTTATCCCTTCTACGTCAAACCCATATTTAAAAACGTCGTAATCATCGTGTGTTTTCTTTCTGATTTACGACCTGAAAGGTCAAATTACCTTTCATGCGGATGATGTGCCCTCCTTCCTGTTGGTAAAGGAACACCCCGATTAAGCCATTCATTAGTATGTAATTTCTAGACGAGTGAAACTAGTTGAAGTGGTTTCCTGTTGCTTCCCTCAACGTTTTTTTTTAGGTGTCGACATCATTTAATGCAGTTTCATGCCATACCCAGGTAAATCCGATTTGTAAGAAATTTTATAACGGTCAAACGGAAATCTCCAGAACGAGATTAAACCTTTACAAAGCGCATGTTAAAAGTCACACTGTCTCCGTGAGCGTTCTAATCGTATTTGCAAATGTATACGTAACAAATATGATTACTCTAGAGAACAATGTTTTTTTTTGTCTCCCATTGAGAATGCATAACTAATGAAGGCTAATTTATAATCAATATTCTATTAAAAATTTTTAAATCACCATCGATTTTAGAAAACAGTAGAATATAAAAGTTTGGTTTGGAAGATATGAATATTCTATAATAATACATTTCTCCTTTTCTTCTTTCTCTGTTGATATTCTTTATATTAATGTTTAATATTAACAACTTATTTAAAAAGGTTTATATTTGCAATTGGATAGTTTGGTTTTTTTTATAAGTTCGTTGCTGGCAGAGAAACAACTACAATTGCGCAAGCCCTACCACTGTTAAATAAACATTTAACCTTGAGTTCGTGCTTCTATTTTATTATCTTACTTACATGCTCAAGTTCACGTAAAAAATAAAATATAAATTTTCATCACTTATGAATGACACAACCAGCAACACATTGGTCTATAATACATCATGGACAAATTCATGGGAAAAATTGAACGTGGTCCTTCAACTACTGTAAAAAATCCTTTGAGTATTTGTGTTTAAAAGTTTTCTGAAATTATCTTTCAACTTAACGATAAAATAAAAAAAAACTTAAGGTTAGAAAAGGAAAATAATACCAGAAACAACACGAAATCAGAAAAAAAACGAGTTGGAAGAAAAATGACATAAAGAACATTTTTGAAATCTATAAGAATTCAGTTGAGATTTATAAAAACACCCTCTTGAAGGAACTATCAGTAATACTTAGAACATTTCAAGAAAGGAAACCCTTCAATTACTCCAGTAGAGGAAGAAATCAGACTTGAATTAGAAATAGTACGAAAGAGTTGGAAATCGGGATTTGAAATCAAGAAGGTTTCATTATGAGAATGAAACCGCTAAAATTGATAATGAAATGCTAAATAGCATTAAAGCCACGAAAAAATCCGAAACAAAAGAATTATAAAGAGGAAGATGGATTGTAAAACGTTAGACGAAAATTGTGAATACATTTGGGAAGTAACATAATTTTATTTTTAAAATAAAATATGGGAAAAAAATCGTATTGAGGAATATCACTAGTTTAGTGGAAGCAGAACTAAATATTAGTCATACCAAATTAAATATACTCAAAATAATACTGTTCCCTCCTCCTCCCCAAAGGTGAGGGAGAAAATATATATTAACAAAAGTTATGGAGAATAAAAAGTATCTGAATTTGAATAACAAAGAAAAAAAGTGTAACTTAATTTTCAAAGATTTTGTCCCCCCACCTGTTACTTAGTGCTAAAAGTTGCTAAAAATCACGGTTCGAAACCCGCGGTGGGCTTAACACAAATAATCTATTGCGTAGTTTTGTGCTCAATAACAAAAACGCAAAGAAAATATTTTGTATTTAGCTGAAGTTGGTTTTAATGAAGAAACTTATCTACTTAATAATGTAAATAAAATTACGAATATTAAAGACACAAGATATTTGATTATGATGACGCAATAATAAAGCTTGCAGAGAAATTAACTCGAGCACTTGCTCACAGTTTTAACATGAAAAATAAATCAAAGGCATTGTTTCGTTGTATGTTAATCAAAAAGAAGCGGGAATATATAACAGTAGAGTCTCCCAGGAAATAAATAATACACTGCCATGAGCTTTTTCTGGATGAACAACTTCTATTTCTAGAGCAGTAATGAACTGTTAAATAATTGGTTTTCTTCTTTACTGATATTGGACAGAGCCAAACTAAAATCGAAGCAAGAAGTTAGTATCCCAGCTTAATGCATCACGCTGTCGCATCATCGTCGTTTACCTCCTTTTTTTTTAAGCATACTGTTGAGAGATATAATGAACCAAAGTATTAGTTCGTATTCATTCTCTATTAAAACTATTATTTGCTTTTTAAAATCCCATTTCAAAACTAAGACATTCATTAAGTTTGAATTATAAGATGTACTTCTTGAAAATTAGTTCTTGTCCTTTATATGAACTTACCTGTCTTGGATCAATTGTATGATTGTTATTGACCGACATCAAGGAACACAATAAATTGTGAGTTTGCATTCCCTTCTTTAGACGGTATTGGTTCAGCCACTTCAACAAAGCGAGCAGCACTGAAGCTCACTGCCAGTAAGACATTGATGAAACCTATCGAATATATAAATATATATAAAATATATCTAACAGAAACGAAACAGTAATAATATCCTGAAAACGATAAATGGAACAGTCTTAATCATGTAAAATATGTTTTAAATAGCTAATATGGGGTCATGTTAATCATATAGAACTTAGAAAGTTCTATGACATGAGCTTATAAAATTGCTTACAAAAATATTATTTGATGACTTATTAGTGTGTGTGTGTGTGAAATGTGTTAAATAATCGTTGATTTGTTTTCTTCCTCCAGTAGAAATATAAAAAATAAATGTTATTTATCACCTACAATCAAAGTTTAACTAGAACTTACTCAATGAACACGATAGCAAGTTTTCCTTCACCCATTTCTAACGATTAGAATCACAAACTGGAAAGTCGGCGTTCAAAGTAGTGTATTTTTTCACTCTACAGTGACTGTTTGTTCACTTTATTTTTGTTGAACCTTTTAATATTCTCTCACACACACATACGCATACAGAAAATCAAGTAACACTGATGGCTCTGTGATATAATAATCAAGATATTTATTAAAAATAGAACGAAAAACGCCCCCAGTGGCTCAGCGGTATGTCCGCAAACTTATTTCGCTATAAACTGGGTTTCGATACCCCTGGTGGTCAGAACACAGATAGCCCATTGTGTAGATTTTTGCTTAACTACAAACAAATAAGAAAGAAAGAAACCAGTAAATTTATATTGCTTAGTGTAAAGAAAGCTCCCGTTATAGGCGCGTTGTTAAACTTAAGTGTTCCTACTAAGAAATGTTGGAACTGGATGTTAATAAAAAGACGTGACTTTTCAAGTTATCCATGCACCATTTGAATAGATTCGTTGTTTATTTCATTCATACACAATCGAGCTTAATATATTTTTCCTCGGCCGACATGAATTAGGTTGTGTTTACCGGGGCTATATACTGTAAATAACTCTTAACCATTAACAGTTCGCTTCACAAGATAACTCGATTCCGAGAAAACTTCTTAAAGTGAATTACGTAACTAAAAAAGGGTTTAATAACAAAACTTTGCATTAATGTTAATGTTCGAGATTGAATATCTTGAATGAAATGCTAATCTTCGAGTTTAAAAAGGTAATATATTATCTGAATCTGAACAAGCTGAATGTTATATTCTCTTGGATATTTTTATAAAAGTATTTTAAACGAGCTGGTCTTTGAAAAAACATAGTTGTATTCTTATTCAAATATTATTTATGGTTTTGTATCATTATAAACGTCGAAGTGGATGCGATAAGATTGTTATGACTAGTTTATAAAGTAGTCGACTAGAATGTGTTTGTTTGTTGAATTTACTGCAAAGCTGCACAGGGATAACTGCTTCAGCCGTCATTAACGTAGAAGTGATAACGTGATACCATAACTGCTTCAGCCGTCACTAACTTAGAAGGGATAACGTGATACCATAACTGCTTCAGCCGTCACTAACTTAGAAGTGATAACGTGATACCATAACTGCTTCAGCTATCACTAACTTAGAAGTGATAACGTGACAGTAGCTCTTCAATACCGCTCACCGCCAACTGTTAACCTACTCTTTAACTACGAAAAATTGGATTGATCGTTACATTATAATGCCCCATGGCTGAAAGGACGAACATATTCGGTGGGGAGGTTTGAACCCACGTCTCACAGATTACGAGTCTAACGTTCTAAACACCAGGCCATGCTGGCCCGTGTAAAACGTATCTGGTGGATTTGAACATATAGTAATCAATTTTGTTTGTAGTGGTATAAAGGAGATTTCGGTGTATAATAAGGAGATAACAATGTTTTAAAATATGTAATTTTATAGAGTGCCTAGTTTCAGCTCTCAGTGATAACCGCACAGTTATAAAGACTGTTG
Source organism: Limulus polyphemus (assembly GCF_000517525.1). Classification (NCBI taxonomy): domain Eukaryota; kingdom Metazoa; phylum Arthropoda; class Merostomata; order Xiphosura; family Limulidae; genus Limulus; species Limulus polyphemus. Next base: position 464,702 of record NW_013666160.1, read on the forward strand.
AAAAAGAAGGTACAGAGACATCTCAAAAGTAAATAGACACCATTATTTTTTTCAATAGTCATTTATCTCACATTATCAACTTGATAAAAATGTTTACAAATGTGCATCGATTTGCCACTAACATGTTTCAGTTCTTTGACTCGTTCTGGCATGGAATAGACGAGTTCTGCAATTTTCTCCTGTAGGATCTTGACCCAGGCTGCACACAAAACATCAAGTAGCTCTCCACCGGACGCTGGTTTTCTGGAACTTCTTCTCACTGCTCGAGCAGGTATGGCCCAGACATGCTCGATGGGGTTCGTATCAAGTGACTGACTTTCTTAATTAAATGACTATTGAATAAACGTAATGGTGTCTATTTATTTTTGAGATGTCTCTGTAATTTAGTGTACAGGATATTCAGAACGACCTTGCCCACATAAAAATATCATCATATAGCACACAGTATTGTTTAATGACGTTGAACTGTGAACAGTGTGTCTACAACACCGCACACAGCATAGCATATTTTTTATAGCTCCTGCAACGTAACGTGCTTGATAAAGTACATTAGTTGTAGTTTAAGGAAATAGACAGACACTACATGTAACTAAACCGTTGGAAACTAGTTCGTAGATATACAAACATGTGAAACTGGAAACCAGATAATAGGGTTCTTACGTGTACATTATAAGTTACTGAACGTTTCATTCAGGACATTGTAGACCTTATTAGTTCAGCAATCACATATGTCAAGAAGTCGCTGTTTGAAGCTTCATATGTTGGTCTTGAAGAATGAAGTTCCACGCAGATTACATTATTTAAACTTTCTATAAAAACTAGATGTACTTCCGTAGAGTCCCCGAAAGTGTTCTATTTCAAGAGTAAATTAAACCAAAATTAAGAGTAGCATATATTTTCATTTCTAGCTTTTGAAGTTCATATGTCAATGCTGTGTTGTAGCCTACAGAGTGCATAATTCTTCTTGTGATTCATGACATGCGCAAATTTTACTGACGTCACGACAGTACAAATTGCAACGTTATGTGACATTATTTTAGTGTCTACTGACTGACTGACAGACAACACACTAATGTATAATGGCGCGAGTGGTTAAAACAGGTGACCCCTCCAGGCGGACCTTTGGCCCCCTTTCAGGGAAATAACTCAAATTGAAATATTCCTTTGATCATACCTGATTTAGTCATGTGTACCGGTGTCCACCTCCATTGATAATATTTTAAGGTCATCTAATCATGACATTTCCAAAACAAATACCCAAGTTGTCGGCTGATATGAAATTTAGTATAACAATGGGTTGAAAAAGGTGAGAAAGCGGCCGACTTTTGGTCAGTCCTTAGAGGATTAGAAGATTACAGCACTAAGTGTTTAGAGTATTATTGAGGGGATCGGACAGTTTTCTTGTTTAGCGGATGCTGAGTTTAAGAAACGTCCTATGGATATGAGAGTTATAATCCTAATTATAACAGAGTGGTTGAAAGTAGGTGAAAACCGAGCTAGTAGAACCACTTACCAAAAGAAAAAACTGGATCAGTCCTCCCCGAGAATAGTAAGAAGAACCTGTCCACAGAATTTATTTACAAGTAAGGAGAAAAATTACAAATCTCTGCCAAAATGTTTTATTTGTGACTAATTAGGGTACATAAGTACCTTCTGCAAGCAGAATAAAAAAAATATGGAAAGGAGGTAGAAAATGATGAGTGGTATTGAAGACAGAAAGAACACTTCAAATAAATATTTAGGGACAACAAATGCACAAGCCATAAATGCATTAACGGACTAAGATACACTAGTAGTTGAGAAACTGTTGAGAAAAGATTTAGTAAACGATAATAGAAGCACAGGTAATGCATTATATTTAATTGGGTTTAGCACCACAGCAAGAGAAGCTGGGTAATACATTAGGTTTTATTGGGTTTAGCACCACAGCAGGAGGGGCTGGGTATATTGTACCACTAGCTAAAGACACATTGAAATGTCGAGCTTTTAAAGGTGAAATAGTCATAGGGGTGGTGGGGGTATCTCACATCAGGTTTCCTTCTTAATGAGGTAGAAGCTGTTGGGCTCCAAAATAAACCAGTAGCAGTTAATAACACATAGCCAAATTCACCAGATAACAGATGAGGTTAGAGACAAATCTGAAACAGGGGTAGGTTTTTTGTTTGTTATGGATTTCGCGTAAAGCTACGCGAGAGCAGCTAGTCATCACCACCACCGCCAACTCTTGGGCTACTCTTTTGCCACCGAATAGTGGGATTGATCTTCACATTATAACGCCCCCACGGCTGAAAGGGCAAGCATGTTTGGTGTGATGGGGATTCGAACCCACGACCCGCAGATTGCGAGTCGAGCGCCCTAACCACCTGGCCATGCCGGGCCCCAGGGGTAGGAGTTTGTGAAGCTAGTAAAGAAGTAAGCAATACTAATAATGAGGAATTTTTAACTGCTGCCAGAATAGAAATATGAATGGAGAACAATATGGATGGATGATTAAATAACAGCTATAAGATGAGAGTTAGGTTAAATGCTGCATTGAAGCCATAATAGAAAAACCGGAAGAAACTAAACTCAGACTAGGTTATTATTACTGGCAGAAGGAGTGTTAATTAAGAAGTAAATGTAATGGGAATGGTACAATAGATGGTGGTGATCAACTAATAATTTTAAAGGACTGTAGACAGACAGTATCAGTGTTAGGGCGCAATAAAATGTTGGCTGGTAATTTAGATACAGCTAAAACGAAAAATAGGATCGGTACAAATTACTACTGGCCAAGTATGTTTGGAGATATAGAGACTTATGTAAAGAGATGTCCAGCATGTCAGCTAGCTGGTCAGAGTAGAAAGCCCAGATGTTAATTTACCAGTTAATAGTGAACCATATAATTCCGTTAGTGCCAACATTATCGAATCACTTCCAGTAATAGAACAAAGGAAGAATATATTCTGATGGTGGTTGATTCTAGCACTAGATGTACAGAAGCCAAAGGCACCAGATGCTATGGAAACAGCGAAAATAGCGTGAGAGCTATAGTAATATTCTCACTGGTTAGGTTTCGTGTAGAATTCTTATCAAATGTAGATAGAAATATTCAATCAAAAATAATTCAAGAATTATGGAAGGCAACAGGAGTAAAAATGAAACACACTAGTCCTTATAGATCCCAAACAAATGTGGTGTGTGAGAGAGCAAGAGGTAAAACTAAGATCATGTTAACAGTAATGGTCAAAGAGGATATGATGTTGCCGTTTGTGCTATTTGCATATCGAAAAATCCTCCAAGCTACAAAAAGATTTTCACTCTTTGAGTTACTATATAGTAGAGATGTTAAGGGTCCATTAGGCTTATTAAAAATAAGGCCCCCAGTGGCACAGCGGTATGCCTGCGGACTTACAGCACTAGAATCCGGGTTTCGATACCCGTGATGGGCAGAACACAGATAGCCCATTGTGTAGTTTTGTGCTTAATTACAAACAAACAAACAATTAAAAATAAGTTGCTTCACAAACAAAACCGATTCAAAAAATGTGTTAGCATATGTGACTAGCTTGAGGTAAAGGATAGAAAAGGGTCAGAAGATAATGGCTCAAGCTACTCGGGATAATAAAGGTAAAAAAAATCTTCACTATGATAAGAATACTGGAAAATATGAACTTAAGGCGAATCAGTTAGCTGTGATACTGGAGCCTGTACCCGAAAATAGTTTACTGGCAAGGTCTTCTCCTTATCATTAAGCATGTCGGTAAAGTAAACATATGAGGTTGATGTAAGGTATGGAGAAGTAATGTGACGAATATATCATGTAAATATTATTAAGCCTTGGTACACTAGTGTCGCACCTGAAACTTGTGTGATGACTCGTTTAGAGGCTTAGGGGTAACGAGGGTGAACAGAAAACTATTTTAGGTCCTTATGAGCAGACAGGGAATGTTGAAATATTTGAAAGATTAACCCTAACCAACAGGAGGAAGTTCATGAAACAGTGAATATTTATGAGAGTTTATTTGACGATAGGCCAGGGCCGACCTGGTTAGTTAAGCGCGTGATAAAAGAAACTTATAATGTTGCCATAAAGAAATCCAAAAGGAGAGTGGCATACCATTTAAGGAAAACTCTAAAAGGTGAGATCGAGAAATGACGGAAAGACTAGGGAATCTTCTAACCCCCATCCATCAGCTGTAGCGTTAGTACCTAAGAATGATGAGGTAAGGTTATGTAATGATCTGAGGAGGTTGAATGAAATTACTATTGCTGATTCTTACCTGTTAACTCAGATGCAGATATGAGAAATAAAGTTAGTCAATCAAAGTACATTCATAAATTGATTTATCAAAAGGTTATTTCCAAGTCAAGTTAGAGGAATAAGGTAAAGAGTTTTTCACCACTAATGGATTACTTGAGTTTCATATCATGCCCATTGATGCAAATAATGCCACAGCAACATTTCAGAGGTTAATAGATATAGTGTTTCGGGGTGTAGAAGAGTCAGTCACAGCTTACACATATAGCATTAGCATACACACTAATAACTGGGATGAGCACTGAAAAGGATTGAGGGAAGTACCAGATATGTTGAGTAAAGCAGGCTTAACAGCAGGTAAATGTGAGTTTGGGGTAGACTACATGGAGTATCTAAGTCACAGGTGGTTAATGAATTGATTGGTTCTGTAGAGTTAAAGGTAAAGGAAGAAGTTAGATCTGTTCTTGAGATGGTAGAGTATTGTAGAAAGTTTATTTCCGATTTTGTGGAAATAGCAGCTCCACTCATAACATTAACCCGTGAATTTGGACCGAAACAGGTTTTGTGGGATGAGGCTAGTGAGAAGGCTGTTTTTTGGAAATTAAATAAAGCACAACGTAAAACAAAAACAAAAAACAATTTTACATATCTATAAAAATATGTTAAGCATGACGATGCAAGTTAATGCATGCAATACAGCTATAGGGGAAGCATTGCTGAATCAAATAGGATGGCAAGAAACATCCAGTGATTTATTCAATAAAAGAAAGCTTTAGCTACCAATCAAAAAGAGTACTTGTAAATTGTGTGGAGGCTTGACAGATTAGGACCCTTTTATTTATGTAAAGCATTGTTCATGGAAATGGACCACAACCCTTTAATCTGGTTGCACAGAGTGAAGAATGAAAACAGAAAATTGCCGTGATGGAGTCTGTTACTACAGGAGTTTACTTTAACAGTGCGTTATAGACTAATGAATGTTCTTTGAGTTGCAGATGTCCTTTCACACTTGAGTTATTAAGATCAGCCTTTGAATTCGATCAGATTAAAACAAATGTATCTTGTATATACA
>NW_013666160.1:470754-491753 GCF_000517525.1 Limulus polyphemus
GATACACACCATTTCGTTTTTAGTCACAAATACGTTTTAATATGCACACAACAGTACAATTTACAATAACAATTATTACAAATAGTTACTACAAACACTGATTTATAAACAAAAGTTTGACAAACTTACAAACAATATAAAGTTTTCTTTCTGGTCTGGAACTTCCTTGATATCTTATCGCGGGTTCACTATGACCCAGTTACTATGACCCAGAAGATACGATCAGCTGGGAAGCTAGCTAGCTTTGTTCTTGACTACATACACTAGGTTTACCACGATGAATTTATATGTCTTCGCAACATTACTAATGTCCAACGAGAATCCACTGAAGTCAAATGATTTGTAACCTTCGAAATTTATAAATATTCTGTCGTTGTGTTGGCTTAACTTGTTAAGTAGATGGGTGTAATCTAATTTTAACATCGCCCGAATTGAACATGTCCAAAAAAATTATAAATATTCCTGGTCAGATATCTCACGTTTTCCGATTGATAAGCGTTATAACAATCACAGTTATAGCTTTCCAAGTTTTATAGCTAACTACTAATAGACATTCTCTTGGCGCGTGGCGTTAGTTATATTTATAGCGTGGGAACGTTTTCTTGAAAATTCAGCCTTACATAACAATACTGGTTAAAGCGTTTATGTATATAGATATATTGTCGATTCTTACTCTCGAGAATCTTCTATAACTTTGGAGAATAGGCGGGAGTTTCGAAACACCTATCTAACAGTATAAGCTATGTATGTTTCTAAATATAAACTTAATCTAAACAACGTTCATATTAAGATAAATACATAACAACAAATTCGTTACAAGATGAAACAAAGGGGAAGGATAGTATTTCCTGATTAATTGCGTATGGGTATATATATAAAAGAGAGTGTGAACTTTTTGAAATGTTTCAGTGATATATATATAAGATTACAAAGGAATAAAATATTAAAACAAGGACTGTGAACTGTAATGTGATATCTGTAAAGACAGTGACGATATCAGTGTTTTACAAAAGACTGTGAGTGGTGGGAATCAATTTAACGAAGAGAGCAATAATACGAAAGAATTTTGGAGCCTGACATAGCACCCAGTTTAGACGGAAACCAACCTGAGATTGAATATAATCAACGTTGTTGAATGTATTCAGGGAAAGGGGGAAGATGTGTTATAAAGTTTAGTCTAAGAATCAATTGGGGTTGAGAGAAGTGAGAAAACGATTGACTCTTGGTCAGTTCCTAAGTAATTAGGAGATTAGGCACTAAACAGTTAGAGAATCATTGGAGGGATCAGAAACCTTTCTTGTTTAGTGGCTGTGGAGTTTACATACCCCCTATGATTATGAGCTTTTAATCCTAATTACGGAAAACAGATGTGCAAGATAGGACAGAAAGGGACCTGTTGGTGGGGTTTTAAGAAAGAAATACAAAAGACAGGCGTTTAGAGAGATGTAAGAGTAAACGAACAAACCCCAAGAGGAAAGGAAGAAAGATGTGTTGTCAGTAAGAAGCAAAACAGTTTAAATCTATGTATTATCGTTATAGTATTAAACAGGAACTTATGCTTAAATTAGGTATGAGTCAATTTCTAATAAAAGTAAGTACAATCTTAATAAGGTAATTGGGAAAGTGAAGTTCAAGTGTAGCACGATCATAACAAAGTCGACTCGTAACAAAGTGGTGTACAAATAGGCACGAGTAACTACGTATTATATACTTTATACGTGAGTTTTTATTGGACTTTAAAGTTGTATCTTGGTTTGATTTATTACATTTGTTATGAGCAATCATGTTTTCTTGGATTTATGTATGTGCGGGGATTTTGTTTCTTTCGTATTAAAGAGAGAATATTTGGTTTGTGAAACTACGTCACTGTGGTCAAGCACTTTAAACTTTCTCTAGCCAATAGTAAGTTAAGCGAACTGTTCTAAACGCCAGAGTAACTGGCCCTTACGCTGTTGTAACTCCGTTTATAGGTCAGCCCATTACTTTTAGTTAAAAGGTCTGAAGAGGCTTCCTCTATAAGGAATAGTGATTTGCGTCAAGGTTGTTGCATCTGCAAGGAAAGGAACCACTCAGCAGAAGACTACAACCCATTAAGCAAGTTCCGCTTCTTCACGTCAGGAGATGCTCGATTCGATCGTATTCCTCGCGGCGAATATATCTATGGGAGAAAGACAGGCGGAAGTTCGGGAATTCTCGGCGGGAGAAAACATTTTCACAATGCTTCTCAGGATCTCAAGATCTGGTAATTTCTGAACCTTTGACCCTATCTTCGGATTTTTGAGAAGCATCATTCTTTCAAGGGCTGAAAAAAAACCAAGCAACAGTTTTTTCAACTGACTAAAGCAGTCAAAACTCAAACATTTTATGTTAGTTTCCTTTATTTCTCGCAAGCTTGTCTAATGTTAGTAAATAGAAGTTTTGAATGAAGCAAAAAACATAAATTTGTGGTGACTGGTGTTAAATACAAGACTGTTCATAACAGACTATGCAAAATTCATTCTTTCACCTACTGTAATATCTGGGTCTATATTTCATGTTATCAACCAACTTAGATTGATGACAGTTGAGACCACATGGCATATAAGATAATTGTCACAAGCTGTAGCTTCACCTCGATCGAGAATCAGAAAAACTAAATAAACTCACCCAAAACAAGAAAAACAAACCTGATTGACACAAACCATTCCCCCAGTGGCACAGCGGTATGTCTGCGGACTTACAACGCTAGCCACGGGTATTGAAACCCGGTTTTTTGGGCAGAGCACAGATAGCCCATTGTGCAGCTTTGTGCTTAATTTCAAACAAACAAACACAAACCAGTAAAACGTTGAACAAGCTATACAAAAGACAGCTGCAATTCAAAGGTTCTTCAAGTCAGTCGCAGTACTTCTAAGCATATGAATGAGTTTCTAATGTGCTAAGGGTTTCTTCGAAGTTAACCCCTTCCACATCATTCATGTTCTCTACCTTTACCACCCAGTGGCTCAGTGGTAAGTGTGAAGGCTTATGACGTTAAAAACCGGATTTCAATACCCGTGGTTGGCACAACACAGACAGCCCATTTTATATCTTTGGGCTTAACAATAAAATAAACAAACAAGTCCCTACCTTTAATGTAAACGAATGCTATAACAAGAAATGGAGAAAATAGCAGTACACATAAATATATAAATAAATGCATTAGGCGTATATCCACCCATTTATTTAGATTGTTGAAAATAAAGGAAATTATTATTTCCTATCTATCTGTCTACAATGTTTGATAGTAAAGACTAATGTTAGCTTTTGAGAAATATCATAATTACGTATTTCTACTCAAATCTGCAGAGGAGTTGTGACAATTACTCAAGTGAATCAATACATCCAGACATCCTGTAGCTATGGGTTATGTTTTTCAATGACATTTGAATAAAGACTGCTTAATTTTAACATTTGAAGAGCTGAACTTCTCGATCTCTCACAAACGACTGGGTTTTTATTGGATCTTAATTACTTACGACTAGTAAATATTACCCATAAAGGGAGAACGTCAAATAAAAAATGAACTCTTAAACAATAGTCGCTAAACGATTCTACTCACAAAGAACGAACATCAAATAGAGAAATAATTAATGTATATCTAAGTGAATGGGTCGTCGCTAAACGATTTCACTCACAAAGGGATTATTTGTTTGTTTCTTTGTTGTTAAGCACAAAGCTACACAATGAGATATGTGTGCTGTGGCTACCACGAATATCGAATCCGATCCAATCTTGGTAAGTATTTAGGTTTGATAAACCAAGGGTAGTCAGAAATTTGTTAAAATTTCTCTTCGCCCCTTCTTTGGCTTATGTAATAAATTAGACTTCAGGGACTTGATTATGTTTTTAAAACTATAAATTGCGCAAAGCTACACGAGGGCTATCTGCGCTAGCCATTCCTAATTTAACAATGTAAGACTAGAGGGAAGGAAGCTAGTCATCACCACCCACCGTCAACTCGTGGGCTACTCTTTTACCAACAGATAGGGGATTGACCGTCAAATTATAACGCCCCCACGGCTGAAAGGGTGGGACGGGGATTTGAACCCGCGACCTGCAGATTGCGAGTCGAGCGTCCTAACCACTTGGCCATGCTGGGCCTAGGAAAAACGGGTATCTAAACCAAGCTTTTTGGCGTTATTAGCCTTCAGATTTACTGCTGAGCCACTTGGAGGCCTCACAAAAGAAGGAGGTCAAATAGAGAATTGATTAAGGCATAGGCGTAATTTACAGGGGGGAGGGGACACGTCCCACCCAGTATTTGAAGTGTGGCAAATATTCCCTTCCACTTTTTGAAAGACGGGGATATGTTATTTGTTCGGCTTAACTATTTTCCTCTAAATTATTTTTACGTAATGTGAAGTTTGCACTAGGAACATGTCTAAACTCATGTAACATTGCAGCTCAGTTTTGGCACAACTGACGTGAAGTGTTTGAAACACAGACCGACAGTTTGGTCACTGGCAGCTAAGGAAGGAGAAGCAAGAATCGCCCATTTAGCTACATAAATGTATGGTTTGGAAATTCTGGTAAAGTTATGTAAATTATGTACATTATTTCACTACTGTAAATCTTGAATAATATATGTGTGGACAAGAGGATCTAATTGTAGAAAGTGGTTATCTGTTCTGTTAGTGTAAAACAACGAATTAAGGACATCTTTTTTTAAAACTAATTCACCGTAAGAGCCAATTCATAGTTTTTGAAAAGAAATGATTGTATTTTTAGTTCGTTTTTATTTTCTTAAAACAACAGTGCCATTTAGCCTTTGTTTGGGTTTTTGTTCTTGTTTTGATTATGAGTTTCTTGTCGTGTAGGTTAGAGCTTGTTCACAGTCAGGAAGCAAATTCTGTGTTTTGGCCATTAATAGATAAAGGAATGAAATCGTGAATGTATAAAGGTATAAATTTAGGAAGTTGTTATCGAAAACATATTATTCGACATGTTCTACAAAGGAAGGGTAGGATATCCATGCATGTGGCTTCTGCGCATGCAATTGTAAGTAAATAAACTTACTATCCTTCCTAAAACTTTGGAATGTCTTACACCCGGAATAATTTATACCTACTCTCAAAGTGGAACGAATATGTGAAGCGGCAAAATAGGATGAGTCAAAATGTATATGCAACTAGGAACTCATACAAGCTAAGAACTTAAGGAGTATGTGAAGCACCAAAATAGGATGAGTCAAAATGTGTATGCAACTTGGAACTCATGCAAGCTAAGAACTTAAGGAATATGCGAAAGACCAAATAGGATGAGTCAAAATGTATATGCAACTAGGAACTCATGCAAGCTAAGAACATAAGGAATATGTGAAGCACCAAAATAGGATGAGTCAAAATGTATATGCAACTAGGAACTCATGCAAGCTAAGAACATAAGGAATACGTGAAGCACCAAAATAGGATGAGTCAAAATGTATATGCAACTAGGAACTCATGCAAGCTAAGAACTTAAGGAATTGATGAAATTGCTTAGTACTGAGAGTGAGACTGAATAGTTAAGTTCATTATGCTGATGTAAGAGTTAGTAAAGTAACAGCAGATGTTTGTTTTCGATTTTGGTGAGTTAGGAACTCGTTTAGCTGGCTATTGTATGACAGAACAGATAGTACATTTTTGTCTCTGATATCCTCCAAAAGGATCCTTTAATTATTTGATTTTTTTCGTTTCTGTACAAGAAGTTTAGGTTTAGGTAGCGATGTGTTCTTTGAATTTTTTTAACTGTATGTATAATGATTCTCGTATAATACATTTACTCAGTATCATTGAATATACTCTTTTCCATATATTAAACCTTAAGGAGACTCGCATTGGAGACAGTGGTTAATATTAAGGAGGTTCACATTAGAGACAGTGGTTAATATTAAAGAGGTTCACATTGGAGACAGTGGTTAATATTAAGGAGGTTCACATTGGAGACAGTGGTTAATATTAAGGAGGTTCACATTGGAGACAGTGGTTAATATTAAGGATGTTCACATTGGAGACAGTGGTTAATATTAATGAGGTTCACATTGGAGACAGTGGTCGATATTTATAAGTTCAAGATTATGAAAACAGAACTGTATAAATAAATGGTTACGTTATATATCAAAGTATTTTCCCTGGGCCACCAAGATAGCGTTAAGTGGACCAAGAGTTTGGCATATTAGAAATTAAATGTGTATTTTTGGTTTACAGAAGTTACCAACAGTGTCCAAAACAGTAAAGAAGATAAAAATCGACATAAAGCATTTTGTCCAAGCAAAGCAGTGCAGTGTAAATGTTTATTGAATTGTTTTGATAAGATAAACTTGTAACCACAGCCATAAATATCAGACCTTTACTTACCGCCCCCTTTTAAAAGTAGTAAACATGCTAAATAATCGTGGTTAGGACATAATAAAACTTTCTTTCTGTACCAGCTCTTATTTTATAATGTTTCCTCATCTTTCATGATAAAATATTATTGAACCTAGATAGCAATGTCTTAATTTCAAACAGAGTCTGTAAAACTATTTTAAAGAAATATCTCGCTGGAACTGCATTCTTCCTCTTATAAATTATATTATTATTACTACTATTGTTTCATTTAGTTTTGCCCATCTATATATATATAGTAAGAATCCCTATTTCTAAGGCGATTTAGAAAGAGTTGTTAAGGGATTTACTGTGGTACCTGAGTCACGTATTTTCCTGTCACGTTTATTGTACGAGGAGTGCAGCAGCAGGCAGGTGTGAGCAGTTATGCCTCAGAAAAAGAAAGTGATAGAGTGTGCAAGAAGAGAGACTAGTGATGAGGAGAGAAATTATCAGCTGAACATCATCATCTTTCCAGCACAGAGACAACTGATGCAGAAACCATAGAGTTAGGAGGGCCGGGAAAAGATGAACTTGGAAATATTTCACATCAGCCAAACTAAAGCTTCATTATAGAACAGAAGCTGACAAGCGGGACTCTCCATTTTCAGAAGAAATAGTTCTAATAATTTTCCTGGCTATACTATAGCCATTATTTGAAAGGAGTGTTATGCTTTTATTGTACAAAATCTTTCAGAGGCAAAAAAGTCACTGCTCGCCAAAAATGCAGACCGGAATTTGTATCCTCAGGAATTAGAAATTAGAAAAAAGCCCCAGAGAGGTTTACAAAGCATGCTGATTGACAATTGCATAAAGTAGCAGTAACAATTTATGTTCAGGAGGCAAGACCAGTAGACACTTAGCCTCTTTACTGCTTTGGCGTTACAGCAACAGGAGGCAAAATCTTTCCTGTTAAAGATTGTAATCACAATTCAATTTTTGGTATGACAAAGGTTGGCTTTTAGAGGAAAAGAAATGGAAGTGAAAAGATTGAGGTCAGAGGATGACCCCAAACTCTGTATATGGTTGACATGTAATTAGGATTATACCTGCCCTAAAATCAAAAATGAGATCCCGAGTTTCATGGACAACTCCATTGTGAGAGATAATGCAATGCAACTGAAGTTCTCTGCCACTACTGCAATATTCAGTGATCACTAATGGAACACAAGATATGTATTGCACTGAAAAAGAGTCAATCTGCCTTTGCTGTGTAGATTAGGATCCGATTATACATGAAGAATTTGTGGGTTTTTATGAAACGTCTTCAACAACAGGAGAAATAGACTATCCAAGGTTGCCACTGATGTCCTACTGTTCCTCAATCTATCCCTTTCTGTTCTTCGTGTGCAAACATACGAAGGTGCTGCAAATATGTCGGGCCAACATTCTAGTGCACAAGCATTTTTTTTTAGGAAAGAGCTGCCACTAGCTTTTTCTGTCCATTGTCGTCTTCATTGTGTAAAGTTCATTAATTGGGCAACTTGTACAGTCTCTCCTGTGATTCGGAATTCTTTGCAGTGAGTTAAAAAGTCTGGATGCTTGTTTGGACAATCAGGAAAATACAAGATAATGTTTGCAGGAATAGCAAAGTCTGAACGTGGATATTACACTACTTTGAAACTGTTATGCTACATAAGGTGGACTGTTTGCCCCCCACCCACTCGGTCAATTGTCAACCAGTACGAGCCAGTGTTGCTTAGTTTGGAAGAGATGGTCTCATCTAGTGTATCAGATTCATCAGCTAAAGCAAATGGACTTCTGGAATGATTTCAGAAAGGAAAAACAGTCCTAAGACTAATCCTAGCCTCTGAAGTGATGGAGGAATTGGAGTGCCTGAACATTTCTTTGAAAAAGATAGCAAAAACCATTACTGGAATGCTTACTGCAGTGGAGTGTCCAAACTTCTTTTAAAATAAGAAAAGAGGAAAACTTTACCAAAGCATATCATAAAGCAACAGGATTAATCGACTCTTTGAATATCCAGCCAATTCAAATGCCACACATGCGAAAAACAACCAAGGGCTTTACTGGTGAGGCTTTTGTAAATGTATGGACATCTCCTTTATAGTATTACATACTTGAGTACTACAAAGCTGCTAGATGCTGTCGTTGCGTATTCAGAGAGCTTATTGACCAGAGAGGCCTGCAGACTCTTAAAAAATTGGAGAAAGTTCTCCTCACTGAAGCTGAGAGGAGATTCAATGCTCATAAAAGGCTGAAGACCTGACTTCACAATTCTATGAAACAACGTCGTCTAAACAATATAGACGTTTGCCACATTCCTCATGAACAACTTTGAGAGAGGCTTTGTCAGAATTGCATTGCAGTGCGTTTTATACAGTTATGCTTCTAAATGTTTTTTTTTATATTATGGTGATTATGGTTATTTTATTTCCGTACTAAAACAGGAATTTACATTAAAAGAGGACCATTCTTCATGATGCCATACTGTGCAAATCCAGGTCACGAAATTAATATTTGTATAAGTTATAGAAAATGAGGAATTAATACATAGAAATATCACCTCCTGCAACAGTCAAAATAGTCAATAAATATACCATAACAGAGAAGTACAGATAACATATTAAATTTATTTTACACAATGGTTATTTAAAGTATAATAATAACATAGTTTTGTTCCTGTTTTTTATTTTTCAAAGGCATTATAACTGGATAACATTTTAAACTAGTTTATACTGTATCAATCATTTATTCAGTATTTGATTTATTTTGTTTTCGTCGGGTTACCCTAATTATTACGGATGTAAGTTTAATTATTATTTCATAATTTGTATTGACACCTAAATATTGTACAAAGTGTAATGTGGCAAACTGGTTCTGTTGAAATTATGCAAATAGATCTTTGAAAGTTTTAAAATATTTTAAGTGTTGATATAACTGCTATTCAGTGAATGTTTTGCATTAATATAAGATAAAAAAAGAAAAATAGTTAATATAAAAAATAACCCTTTAGTTTCATTGTTTTAGAGAATACCCCAGTTTCACCGAATGTCTCCCTCCGGAAAGTTTAGTTCTTGGGTTATGGTATATCCAAATGTAGCCTTTCTTAACTGGTTGAGTCCTTATTAAGTTTTATATACCAGTTGCTAGATGATTTTACTTGTTCCAGAAAACAAATCAGGAGAAAACAAACATAACTCTAAGTCTAAATTGAAAACAATCTTTTTTCACATTAACACGGTAAAAAAATTACTTTTACCATGCCATTATAGCAACTTTCACCTGAAAATTAACTCGAAATGATACACATAATACGATTTGATAATAACTGGAAATACGCTGTAGTTTAGTTTGAAATAAACTTCACATCAACTTATTATTAGTGTACTGAGAAAATTGCTGTTAAAACTCAAACAACTAGCAAATTAACAGGATTCAAAAATGGATTCCTCTCCCTATTTATTGTAAACAGCAAGTAAATTCACTGTTATTGCAAATATATAAAATAGTATAGACAAACGAAATTAGTATATTATGAAAGTAAAAAAGTTAGGAATTTTTACATGGTTAGTTTTGTCTTAGTCGATGCCCTTTTACCACTTTTGTTATTGAATCTGTGTTGCTGCAATAATAAAATCTTAGTTTCTTGAAAATGTATGTAACTAATATTGACACTGTTAATGCAAATTATAGCAGGTATGGTACAAATGCAAAACAAACTTAGGTGAGTTGTTTTTTCCAAAACACTAGAATATGCAGATAATTGTTACTTTAGAGAGGAAATGAATGATTAAGGTAGCAGAAAAAGAAGCAGAACGTTGTATTGGGATATATAAATATTTTAACAAAAAACAAGGAATTGCACGACTTGGATTGATTGACAGTTGTTTAAACAGAAAAATGGACGGTGAACAGAAGGATTTCTGAAACAGAGATACGAAGAAGGAGTAATACGACTACAAAAAAGTAAGAACAAAAAGAGAAGCGTCAAAGAAAGGAGGAGTAAAAAATTGAAAGATTATGAAAGAAATGAAAATGATAAGGATAGAAAAGACAGGAAAAGATAAATAAAATCAAACGATTGCATAGGTAAAGGAAAGAAACTCCTTGAATAAACAAAACAAACACTTAATATACAAAGACACTAGACAGAAAACAGATCGTCTGCAGTTGTTATCGGAGTTTTCTTTGAATCGAGTGTATACCGAAGTTTAATTTACCTTTCACAATTTCTGATCATCAACCTGTGATGCAAATATATATTTATGTGTAAGAGAATAAAGCAATAATGCTTAAAATAATCAAGAAATGCATTACTTTGTGAAAACAGCTGAGCGACTTACCTTACGTGTAGGTTTTAATCACAAACAGCTAAGCTTTATATTGATTGCATTTCTTAGCTTCAGTACATTCACACGTACATCGCAAGTGAAGAAATCTCTAAGTTCAGCTAACTATAGCTTCTGTGGATTTTCAACGAACTTAATAATCTTGACGTAAATTCATTACTGAACAAGAAGACTTTGAATACGTTACAAAAATCTTTACCCACTAATTCTCTTTCATAACGGTTGTTGGTTAAAAATACAGAAAATACAAAATAATAAGTAAAATAAATAATCAATAACAGCAAAGTGAGGAGAATAAACTAACATTATTGTTAAAATAAAGTATGTGTCCTAGAAGACACGTAAAAACAACCATACTTACAAAAACAGCAACCAGATTATTTAAACAAAATTCTCTATTTTTATAAATAAGAACTTGTTAAATTAGGACTGTAATTTGTTCTCATGTAATGATTAAGCTTAAGCCTTTAGAACGTGGTCCGTAGTTAGTCCTTTTAAAAAGTACTAAAAATTACGTATTGTATTAGAGCTGTAATTTGTTTTCTTGATAATGGTTAATTAAACAAAGATTTCCTGGATTAGGACAGTTGTTGATTATTAAATTTTACAAGAGCTTGTTGGATTTGGATTGTAACTGTTCTCATGGTAATGATTAAACAAAAACTTTTTCGACGAGGACGATTTAATTTTCGTGAATATTATCAAATAACAAGTTATTGGATTAGGATTGTAGTTAGTCCTCGCGTAACTTACTAAATACGAATGTGTTGAATAAGTACTCTGACTTAAACTCATAGTAATAATTAAAAAAACTTTTCGGATTTCTCATCAAAATTATTAAATCCGAACTTATGGGAAGATGGTTGTAACTGGTTCTCACAGTAATAATTTTAAAAAATTGTATTGGTAATATAGTTAGTTTCATGCAAAAAACAGAATAAGAATATATTGGGTTAGGAGTGGAATTTGTTTTCGTGGTAATACTAAAGATTTTTACAAGGTAACTGCAGTGAAAATTAAATAATAACTTGCTGGATTAGATTCGTAATTCTTTTCTCGTGATAACAAGTGAACAAAAAGTAATCAGATTAGACCTCTAGTTCTAGCGAAAATTATTAACAAATATTATTTGGAGAAGCACTATAATTTATTCTAATGATAATGATTAATTAAAACTTTTGAATTACTAATGTAGTTTGTTTTCATGGGGTTGATTAATTAAGAATATGTTGGGTTATGAGTAAATTTTCACATAGTAGTTGTTAAACAAAACTAGCTAAATAACAATTTCTTGGATTAGGACTATAATTAGTACTAGTGAAAGTTATTTAATAAGAACTTGTAGGATTAGGACCGTAATTTCTTTTCTTGATACTGATTAAACAAAGCGTTTTTGGATGAGGTATGCAGTTAATTCTAATGAAAAGTATTCAATATGAACTTTCTAGAATAGGACTGTAATTCGTTTTCATTGTAATCATTAAAGAAATACGTTTTGGCTTAGGACTGTAGATAGTTCTCCTGAAAATCAATAATTAGGAGTTCGTTTGGATTAGTACAAAATTAGTTCTCTTGATAAGGATTAAACAAAAACATAATTAGTGCTGGTGAAAACTATTAACTAAGAACTCGTTCAATTAAGGCTTGAGCTTGTTCTCATAAAAATGATTAAACAAACATTTTCCTGGAGGGCAACTGCAGTAAGTTCTGGCGAAAACTTTTAAATAAAAACTTGTTGGGCTAGGACTAATTGTTCTCATGGTAATGACTAAACAAAGACTTTTTGAAAATCTCGTTCAACTATTAAATAAGAGTTGAATGGTTTAGGATGATAAATTGTTTTCTTGGCAGCATTTTGGAAAAGGTTTGTAGTTAGTTTTCATAAGGATTTTTACTATAATTCGTTACATTTAAAATGATAGAATAAGAACTTCGTGGATCAGGACTCTAATGTTTCATGTGGTAATGATTAAGAAGTGACGTTAAGAACTGTAATTATTTCTCATGAAAACTATTAAATAAAACTTGTTAGAGTAAAACAGTAATTTGTTCTCATTATAACAATTAAAGAAAATTTCTTTTGTGTTCTCCTGAAAATCATTAAAAAGAACATATAATTCTCTTGGAAAGGGTTAAATAAAGTAATTTTGTATGAGTACTATTATTAGTTCTCTTGAACTTGTTACATGAGGACTGTAATTTGTTTTCCTTGTAATAATTAAACAAAATTTTCTTATAGGGTCCGTAGTTAGTTCTCCTGAAAAGTATTAAATAAGGCTTTATTGAATTAGGACTGTAATTTGTTTTCGTGGTAATATGGAACAAAGCTTTTTGAATTAGATTGTAGCTAGTTCTTGTGAAAATTATTTAAAAAAAGACCTCGTTGGAGTAGGATTCCAATTTGTTATAATGGTAATGAATGAACAAAAAGTTTCTGGATTATGACTATAATTTGTTTTCATGGTAATGTTGTACCTTATATATCTTTAGTGTTGTAATTTGTCTGTTATCTAGAGGCAGTTGCGGGCGTTTTGATGATTTAATTTGACGTTTAGTTCATATTAGTCTCCGAACTCTCATAAACAGACTTAGTTATATAAATGCGTCAGTGAAGCCTTGAGAGTAGTAGTATAGTTAGTTGAGTTGAAAGTTATCACGCTATTTTGTACAAGTAAGTGGATTGATTGTATGTTAGTCCTAGCATTTTTGCTAGAGAGATTTAACGTCATTTGTTAAGGTAGGCCAACCACAAATTAAAAAAACGCAAGTTTATACAGAAGCGTTAATGGGGAAATAAACTGAATTATTCTCTTAAAGTGGACTGGACGTTGAATTAGTTTCACAAGATAATTCAAGGGAAGCTTCAAGAGGTAATTATTATTGCTGTGGGAAATATGAATATTGCAGTGAACAACTTAAGGAATCAACAGCCGTCAACACTCCATCTGTTGCAAGTGAGAGGAAGATCGTCTACGAGTCCACAGTATATTGATGGAAAAGCTTGTAGTATACTGATTGACACTGGTTCCACAGTTACAACTGTTTGACCTGATTTGTTAAAGAAAGAAGATGGATTGATGCAAACAGCAGGTGGGCATAAAGTTCCAGCAAAAAGGAAGCTGGAAGCTACCCTTACTGTAGGAAACTTCACTATACTTCATGATTTGTGGATAATTGACATTGAAGAAAAGTACATCTTTTGGGATTGACTTCATGAGGAAACATGATTGTGAGATTTGACTGGCTTCAGACATTTTGACAGTCAATTACCAGGAAATCCCTATATATTATATACCAATTGTGACTAGAGGTTGAACTTCCAGTGAAACAGGAACAATTGTAATTGCATCACCAAGAAGTGAAATACGCAGACCAGGAGTTATTAGCAGTAACTCGTCGTATAGTGACTGGGGCATAGTGAATTAAATAATCCAGCATGTCATGAGTGATTGATGGTTGGAAGAGTTCTCCTTTATTTGGAAAATAGAGATGTTGGACATGAGTTTATCTAGCAAAGACACAAATTGGCTTGTAATAAAGCTAAAGATAATTGTGTTGTAGGTGCTGATAAAACTGGATTCGTTCAAGATGACATGTTATAACTGAAGAGTAATCGACGCAATAAAGTCGTTGGCAGTTCTTCAATGATAGAAAATAACATAGAGAAGGGGAGAACAAACCACAAATGCTTGGATTTTCGACTATGCTTCCAGGATTTGTGTGATTAGAGCCCAAAATGTATGACACATTTCTTTTCACAAATGTCGTATTGTACTATGCAAGGAGCTGTAGGCAAGGCGTGTCTTCGAGCGTGATGATCCTGAGAGACCTTCACCCACTTTTGGTCTGCAACCTCTGAGCCATTCTTGATGGATTCGCGCCATTTGGTGCGATCATTAGCTAGAGACTCCCAATTGAGAGTAGTTAAATCAGCTGTGATCAAGTGATGCTTTATTACATATTTGTAACACAGCTTTGGTCCACCTCTTCGCCGCTGACCAGAGGAAAGTTCTCCATAAAGTATTATTTGAAAGCTATGTTCTAGCATATGCATCACATGACCAGCCCAGCACAGTTTTCTTTTAAGAAGCATAGCTTCTATGCCGGGTATATCGGCCTGCTACTAGACCTCCTTATTAGTGATTTGGTCTTCCCAAGATATATTCAAGATTGCTCTGATATGCCTGAGTTGTATGCTGGACAATCTCTTTAGGACTGAATATTGTAGGGAGCTCAGTACTACGGCTTGATATAACTTGCAGTTGGTTTTTGGTCGTATGCTATGCTGTTTCCAGACCCTCTCGTATAATCGCCTGAAAGAGGCAGATGCAACTTGGATTCTCTGGTTAAGCTTTGCATCGCTCCTGTTGTCGTTAGCAATTGTACTGCAGAGGTAAGTCAACTGGTTAACGACATTTAGCTTGTCGCCAGAAAGAAGAACAGTTGGTTCTACATAATGATAGTTAGGTGTTGGCTGAAGGGGACTTCGGTCTTTTTTATATTGATTATTAGCCCAAAAGCGGTGGATGCTTTTGAATGATCTAGAATGATCTGCAGACCATCTATCGAATTAGATACAAATGCTGCACCATTAGCAAACAACAACTCTCTGGTGCAGGTTTCCATAGTCTTAGTGCAAGCCCTCAGTCTTGCAAGATTGAAAAGACCACCATCGATTCTTGTGTGGATGTAAATTTATACAGAAAGATTAACAGATGCTTGATCCAAAATAATAGCTACAAACAGAGTGAATAACATGGGTGCTAATACGCATCCTTGTTTGACACCATGTGCTGTTAGGAAAGCTTCTGGTGTGTTACCCCCGTGTAATACCTGTCCATTCATTCCGTCGTAAAACTGGCGAAAAATTGCAACAAACTTCTGCAGACAGCCAACTTCAGAAAGCAGTGCCCAAAGCTCTTCTCTTCCTACACTGTCAAAAGCTTTGGTGAAATCGGCAAACACGGCATACAGTGAAATGTTTTGTTCGACACATTTTTCCTGAATTTGCTAAAACGAGATCATATCGGTTGTGCTTTTGTTTTGTTCACTCAAAAACCACATTGTCTTGTATACGTTTGGAGATTGTTTGTTGTCATCAAAATAGTATTTTGGCCAGAATTTTTGTTGTGATTGATAAGAGCAAAATATCTCGGTAATTTCAACAATCATGTCGATCCACTTTACATTTGTAGATTGTTACAGTTAACCTGGAACTCCTGAGGTAGTTCTCCAGCTTGCCAACATCATTCAAAAAAGGTACAACAATTTTAGTTTTAATATAGTCCTCCACTTTTGAAACTCTCGACAGGTAGACCATCCAAGCCCGGTGCTTTTCCAGATTTAATCATTTTCATTGCCTTTACAAGTTCTTCCAGAGTTGGTGGGTCATCGAGAGTTGCATCGATTGGTAGTTGTGGCACCTGATCCAGGACTGCATTACGAATCAATGAGGTCTTATTCAGCAATGTATCAAAATGTTCTTTGCATCTTTGTTTGTTAACAGTTGGGAACCATCAAGACTATTGAGTAGAACAGTTGCACTGCACTTTGGTTCATATACCACCTTCAAACTGTCAAAAACCATTTTGTATCGTGTTTGTCAGCTAAGAATTGTATCTTCTCTGCGTTTAGTAATTACCATTGATCTCGAAGTTTGCGCATATGTTTTTGGAGATTTGCTTTAGCTGCTTTTCATCGCTTAATGGATTGTTAAGTGTACCTGTCATCTAATAACGTGTGTCTAGCTTGCCTTTTCTCAACTAACAATTCTTGGATGTTATCATTGTTTTCGTCGAACCAATCGACATGACCCTTATTGTGGAAGCCAATTTATGTAGTGGCTCTGTATATACAGTGGTTTTGAAAGGGTTCCATAGCATTGGGATCATTTGAGCTGCCTGGGATTCATTTGTTTCAAAACCTTCAGAGATCTTGGTCTCGAGTTTCTCTCTGCAAGCAGGATCCCGTAATTTCGCTATATTCAGTTTTCGAGAGGCAATTGGCTGTTTTTTGCGTCAAACAGGAGCGACCTTCAGTCTACAGATTATGCAGATAAGTGTGTGGTCTGTGTCACAATCTGCACCTCGCAAGGCTCGTGTAGACATGATATCAGCAAGGTCCTGTCTTCGAGTTAGAACGTAGTCAAGGAGAGTCCATCACTAGGAACGTCTGTGACAACAACTATAATACCATTTTTTTAGGGAGTTTGAAATTGTTTTATATTATTGACAAATCTAGTTCAGTGCAGAATCTAAGAAGTAATTCCCCATTTGATTTATCTTTCTTCTCCTGAAGTGGCCTAACACGTGGTTCGAGTTTGATGGTCCGAACCAACATGAGCGTTGAAGTCTTCAAGGACAAAAAGTTTGTCATTACTAGCAACCGAATCCAAGAAATTCCTTTGGGTCAGATAGAACTGTTCTTTTATGCGAATTTCGTCTGTCATTGTTCGTGCATAGGTTGACATGATGGTGATGAAGCATTTCTTGGACAGTGGGAGTCGCAGCTTCATCAGAATTTCAGAGATATATGCAGGGAATGATTCCACCTGTTTGACTATACGATTGCTTACTGCAAATCCTACTCCAGCACATTTCTCCCTTTACCACCCACTCTAAACCAAACGAAGGTGTATTTCTTTTCCTGTTGTTTCCCTGTCCTTTTAAATCATGTTTCTTGGAGCATGGTAGTGTTGATGCTGTATCTATACAGTTCCCTATCAACTAAAGTAGTACATCATTCTGCAATTATTTTCTTGATCTAAGACCAGTCTGACATTCCAAACTGCAAGTTTGAGTTTCCTATGCATATGCTTTACTCGGTCAAACATTTTAGGCCCACTGGGTGTAGTAGCCCAGTCAGGTTAGGTTGAGTGGCCATTGTTTACCCCTCCTTGCTCCTTTCCAGAGCAAGCAGAGCCATTTCATAATAGGGCTGCCTGGTTGCTTGAACAGGACCACTCTGTCATCAGTCTACGGCCATCACACTCAAATCGCCTGTGAGCAGATGTCCAACAAATTATTCCCAGCTCCTCAAGCCTGTCACTACCATCGGCCAGCCATCGTCGCAGGACATCCTCCTTATTCCCAGTTTTTGCTGGTGCTTGAAGTGCAGGAACAGTTGCGAGTTGTAGATGCATCCTTAGATTGAGCTTTTGCGATCCAATAGAATGCTAGGAGATGGCGGTTAGCAGGAGAACAGTCCGGGTTTATTTCGAAATGAACTTCCCCTAGACTAGTGGCTATACATAGCTAATGGAACTGATGCTGCTGGTTTCAGTGTTTAAAACTAACTATAGCATGCCTTCTCTGCTGTTTACTCAGTTAAACCAAGCTTCTGCTGAAAAAGGTAATCCACCATCCTGCTTCTTGATCGACTTCCCATATCCCTGGTTTTGAGGGGGGGGGTTTCTGTGATTGCTGACACTTGCCCAGACTGCTACCCCAAGGCTACGGAAAGGGGAGGGGAACCTCAAAATCCCTCCACAGACTACTAGTAGCAGTTAGGTCCTGTGCCATACTCAAACAAGGAAGTACAAACTCCAAGGTTGAATCGTTTTTCATACGGTAAGTCATGAAAACCAGAGGGCATCTGCCACAATCGTTTTTGGAAGTAGGTCAGTGTGAGAACAGCCAAATCAGTAACTCCAGGGAAGAATATGAGAGCGAAAACTCAACTTGCTGAAGAGCCAGGAGTTCCTGTCGAGACTATTTCCAGAGAATCATCAAGGTTGGAGTCACCAGCGGATTCATCCGACCATCTACCCAGAAATAATTCCCCATACAACAGGATGGCCAATGACAACAAAGGACAATAAGACATCCTATCTTCATACCATGGGACTCAAAAGAGAAAAAGAGAAAAATACTTAATAAAGGAACAAATTTAGTATGGTGTTTTATTATTATTTTGTTTTTCTACTAAGATTGTTCTAGGTACTTCGCAATCTAAGAAGGGACAGTGTTGAAAGTTAAATATTTGTAATTGTATATGTTAGCTAGAGGGAGTTGTGGATTTTTCGATAATATAATAGGAGGTTAAGTTCACGTTAGTCTGAAAGGAGAAGACTCAGTTATTTAAACAGGTCAGTAAAGTCTCGAAAGCAATAGTATTAGAGTTAGTTTAGTTGAAAGTTAGTTGTAATAAATGAATTATTGTGCTGTTTTGTACAAGAAAGTGGACTAATCATACGTTGGTCCTAGTTTATTCTTAAGGAGGTTTAACGTCTTTTATAAATGTAAGCCTATCACAAATTAAAAAGCTTAAAAGTCTGTAATGTGTAAAGAAACATTAAGTAGGAAATATACTGATTTTTTCTCCTGAACTGAACCAGACATATATTATTTTCACTATCTTAGTAACTAACTCAAAAGATTGTTTTTCTGTTGTAAAACACAATGGCCAACTGTGACCTGCCCACTGCGAGTATCGAAACCCGATGTGTAGCATTATAAGTCCTCTGACTTATTGTTGAGCTACGGTGGATTTATTCGAAAGAAGTCACAAAGAAACAACAATTTACATCAGTAATGGTAAACAAACCTTCTCTGGATTAATACTTTTGTTCTTTTGAAAATGATTAAATTTGAACCAAATGGATAACTATAGGGCTTTGTTTTTGAGGTAAATTATTTAGAAAATATTTTTTTCATTAGGATTGTAGTTATTTCTTGTGAAAGTTGTTAAATAAAAACGTGTTTGTTTAGGGCTTTAATTTGTTCTTTGATTTGGATTGCAGTTAATTCTCGTGAAAATGTTAAAAGAAAAACTTGTAGGATTACAAGTGTTTTTTTTCTCGTACTAAGTAAATAAAAACGTTTTGGTATTGGACAGAAATTTTGTCCTCTTGGTGTTGATTAACAAAAGTTTTTGGATGAGGACTGTAGTTAGGTCTCTTGAAAACTATTAAATAAGTACTTGTTGGACTAGGACTGTAATTAATTTCAAATCATAGTGATTAAACAAAAACATTTTGGATTAAGACTGTAATTTGTCGTAATGATTACACAAAGATTATTTAAATTGAGATTGTGGTTAGTTCTCATGAAAACTGTTAAATAAGAAGTTTTAAATTAAGACTGTAATCTGTTCTCAGAACAGTGATTAAAATAAAACCTATGAAGTTCTCTGAAAATTATTAAATAAGAAATTCATGTACTTGGACTATCAATTGTTCTCTTGGTAATATCCAGCTAAATCATTGTCGATTAGATAATTGTTTATATAAATAGAGATTCGATCACTATTGTGTTTGTCGTGTCCCAGCTGGCGATGAGCTCTGGACTGAGCGAAATGCGTCATCGGCAATGGATATGGCGAACATAGTTTGGTTGGAATACTGTTATTATACATCCTTCAAAATCTTGAAAATCCATAAGTGACTATATAAAGAAGGAAATGTTAAATATATAATGGCCGTAATACTAATGAAAGTATAATTAAATCACAACATGAATTACAACTACAATTTGTTTTCATAGCAAGGAAATAATCAATTACATTCTAAATAATTAGTGTAGTTAGTTTCTATGAAAATTATTGACAGGGAATTTGTTGGATTAGGCCTGTGATTTGTTCACATGATAATAATTTAATAAAAAACTTACTGGATTGGGATTGTAGATATTTCTCATGAAATCTGTTAATTAGGAGCTGTTGGATTTGAACATTAAAACAATTTTAATAAGGTCTGTAGTTAGTTCTAGTGAAATATATTAGATAAGAACTTTAAGTTTTGACTGTAATTTGTTCTCGTTGTAATAATTAAACAAAATCTGTGTCGATTAAAGTTACAGTGATAACGATTAAAATAGTTTGGATGATATCTGTTGATAGTTTTTGTGAAACTTATTAAATAAGGACTTTTGGATTAGGACTGTAATTTGTTCTCGTAGTAACGATAAAAACATTTTTTTTAAATAAATATAATCTCTTCTCAACATTGTAATTAAACAAAATATTTTTAATGAAACCTGTACTTAATTTTCGTAAAACTTTTTGAATAAAAATTTGTTGGATTAGGCGTATAATTTGTTCTTGTTGTACTGAATAAACAACGATATTTGAATAAGAATCGTCGTTCGTTTTCGTGAAAATTTTTAACTTAAGAATTTGTTGGATTAAACAAAATATTGTTGAATTATGTTATCATATTACTGATGGAACAAAAACACGTTAGATTAATAGTTTAGGTAGTTTCGTGAAAATTATTAAATATATACACCTGGAAAAAAGTTAAGCACCCCCGTGTTTTTTTCAAGTGATTCAGATTCGATGTTCTTGTGACTGATTATAAATTACCATTCAATCTAAACGTGTT